>NW_010146354.1:0-20551 GCF_000699245.1 Pterocles gutturalis
TGAAGCACAATGAAGAAAGTGAGAGGGTGCGAGGGGGAGGGAGAAAGATTACGTTTCCAAGAGAAATAAGAGACGGAGCCAAATAACACTTTTTTTAGGGAGAGGTAGGAGAGGCTCCAAAAGGTGAAGAAGAAAAAAAACAAGGAACACAATAACAAAGCTGTAATGGCACGGTGAAGTGTTTGCCACTAGCTTCATAATCAAATCTGAATATTTGGGACCGTGCTTCCTTGGGTTCCTGAGTCCCCTAAGAAGTACACAAGTCCTAGATCAACTGTTCTTATTAATTCTTTAATAATATATTTTACGCATGCAGGAACTGAAAATACAAATCTCTATAGGTCTTTACGCTTTCATTTTAAACGATCTAAGGAGAACGCAAATATAGGCAACTAATGGCAACTAATGTTGAGGGAAATTCAACTTCAAACGCTTACTGAAATGATTCAAAAAGTTTCTGTGCAGAGTTATCAAGTAACTATGGCTATACGATACCATCCTTTGTAAAAATTTATGACTTCTCAGTCAAAGAAAGCTTCAGAGCAAAGCTCCTCAGTTAAGTGATTGTTGAAGAAAGTGTAAGCAGTTATTACCACTCAATATTAATGACTGAATTCTTGTTCGTATTATATCTTTTGAGAATGTGCATTTGACCTACATGTGGTACAAAAGCATAACTTAAATCAATGCCAGCAAGTTTACCCAAAGCTTATAACATCAAGTGAAAAAAATTGAATGTTTTAAATATATGAAAATAGTAAACTGTTTAACTCATAAAAACATCTGGAACCAACACAGTTTGGAACATCATTTATATTTTCATGTATGGAATAATATTTGCATTCACTTTGTGTTTTTCGGGTTTGGTGGTGTCTTTTTTTTTTTTAAACTTACAATTTATGGGGAAAGAGATCATATAAAATTGACCTGAATGAACCAGTGTACAATTCCTTCTCTTCAGGACTTTTGTAGTGTTGCTCAGTTTTTTACATTGGAGGCTGAAAGCACCATCTTCCTGAATATTTATCAGAATGCAAGTAGGATTCTTGAACAGTTCTTTCTAGTGTGTTGTTTGCATATTTGCAATATACATATTACAGTGAAATCAGAAAGATAGTCATACTTGGGGACAATTGTTTAGGTGGTGTAAACTATCATAACTATGTTGAAGTCAGCTAAAAGACGACAATTTATGCCACTTAAGAACATTCTCAGTACTGTCAAAGAGAAAGCTTACAAATATTAATTCAGTTTATTTTAGCCAAAGATTTTATTGTACTCAAGAGCCTACCAAAGTAAGAGGACGAGGTTTTATTGTACCGTAATTATGATCAGTTCGTATTTTTCCATGGCAATTTGGTGAAGGCAGGCACCGTTATTTAACCTTAAAGTCAAACCAGATTCACAACAGATGTACATTTATTTTCAGACTTTTCTTTTTTTCCCCTAAATTTTTCCTGTTTAACTCCCACAGAAGCTATATAATTAGTTTCTCTTGATACCTGTGCTGCAATGGAAACCAACAGATACAAGCAGTAATAAAGCCTGGGAATTATGCATCATTTCAGGGATGCTTGAATGCCTTAACTGAAAGTCCTTGCACAGAAAATGAATAATTTGTTGACTGACTTGTTGAAAATACTGAATCCCTGACTAGTTAAGAATGATGATAATCACATTTACCATTCATAAACCTATGATATACCAGTATCTTCACCATACTTCACCGTAAAATCATTTTTTGTGAGAAATTACACTACCACAATGCATAACACATAACTTTAACATTGTATTGCTGTGGTGTACCTCCATTTCACTCTTTTTAACGTTTACATGTGCCACGGTTTAACACCTATCAGACACAATTTTAGCTTTAAAGACTACAACATATCTATAAAAACTTTAAGCCTGAATCCATATTTTCAACTATTTCTTCCATATACATATGGATTCTGTTCTAATTTTCATGATCTCCAAGTATTACAAAATTTAAAGCTATGCCAGCAATTTAGTGTATTACATAAAAGTTGTGCTGACCTATGAAGCCCTCACTGAAAATGATTTACCAGTTTGCATTACATCATTAAAAGTTATCTGAATTGCCAGCCCACTCTTACCAGTGAAATATCTTATGCTTCCTATTTAATTTAAATAAACCAATGAAATACTGAAATAGTTAATGTACTTGAGGCTTCACACCTGAATGATGATGTTTAAGTAATGCTTTTAGTGTTTAAGCTAGGGGAAACTTGCATTCCACATTAGATACTCAAAAGCCCCAGAACAAGTTCTATTCAAAACTTTGGTGTGTGTTTGTTTTAAATAGATAATTTATTTGCAAACTGAACCATCTTGCACAATACTATTTGTTTCCCAATCTGCATGTTATATTGCAATTTAACAATTGTTTCATTCTTTCTAGTATTATCTCCCCTTAAGAACACTGAACTAAAAAACAGTTATCGCAATCCTTGTAGGAAATTTTGATAACATGTATCTTTCATTTATACTTAGAAATGTATTCAAAGTCCACGTGCAGGCAAGTCAATGATGCCTGAAAAATGTTTTCCATTTTGTTTTCTCCAGATCTTGAGAGTTAGACGCTACATTCAGTCTATTCTCCTGTTAAAATTACGAATCACACAGAAAGAAAAGCTTGCATTTTTACATATTTTTAATTTTATTATTTAATACAATTTGCATGGTGGATTTTGATCTGTATATGTGTCTGAAAGACGTTTTACAGAGCCCCCACAAGAAATACAGAGTTGTTCACGGAAGATAAGTGAAGCATATTTTCAGCACTCTATTTTTAACACTGTTACTTCTTACTGTGCTGCACAGTTAATATTTTGCTGATTATACTGCAAGTTTTAATCACTGAGAATAAAAAATACAGATTATTCAAATCTTTGTGCATTGAATGTTTTACACTACGACTTCTACCCATCTACTGGGTAAAGACGCAGTATGCTTACAGTACAAAGACTGAACTAGAGAAAAAACCCTACCATTACCTGAAATATTTATTGTTCCTTGGCTGACATTTCCAGGCCTTTGCAGGACCAGCAGCAGGGGGCATATTTCAGAATTCTGCCTCCATCAGGGGACATTAGGAGAGTGATAAGTCACTAATCTTCATCACCTCTTTTACACGTTAATGAGTAAAATGCTACTCACAGTGTGTATTCGTAGTCATTTCTAATTTTTCTGCTCTGGAGTGAGAAAAATACACATATGCACGTATCTATGCTCCAAGAATAAAAAAACTACAAAATAACTGTGTTTTAATAGTTTCTGGGATTATGTCACTTACTTTGCAGGTGTGTTTGCTTATGATTTATATTGTGATGAGCTCTAGACTTGGAGCAGAAACCCCTAGCTAGCTAGTACTCAGAACAGAAAGCGCTTCACTGCCCTGAAGATCTCAGGCTCTATTCTTTTCATTAGTTTTATGTGGGAGTACTCCTGTGTTTTTAGAGAGTCCTGTTTGCATTCATGGAGATCTGCTTGGCTGGACACATTTGCAGGACTGGAACCTTAATTAATAATAGCTGGAGGAAACAAAGAGTAAAAATTGCACATACTTTTTTATGCATAGCTAAATCATGTTTCTCAAAGCCTAACGTCAGATAACGCTAACAACAGATACTGGATAGGAGAACTCAAATCCAAAGTAACAATTATCTGAAATAAACATTTTAGATTAAACTGGGTTTTTTTAGATGCAGCCATTATGGCTTGTGAAAGAAAAAGGGGAAAACAAAAACAAGCTAGATTTCCCTAAAAAGTACATGCCAAGAAGAGCTTAATTTGCAGAGACAACACCTAAAGGTATCCCTTTCAAAGATTCTGATTCAGGAAACTATTTTAAGTTTGCTGGTGTCAATGACACTACTGACATTAAAAAAAAAAAAAAAAAAAAGGCAAGTTCTTAACCATCTTGAAGATAGGTCCAAGTGGCATACCTTAGGGAGACTGACACCTTCCAAAAACAGATTTATCCGCATAAACTCATTATTTTTTGTTTTATTTCCTCACAACAGAATGCAGCTTTAGCCATGAGCTGTAAATATATTGTATTACTTCTTGAAATTTACCTTTCCAAGATATTTGGATTTGTTATGCTTTATTATGCATCACACTTGCATCCTTGTCCTTTGGTGTAATGCAGCTAGGGCTCAGGGTTGGTTCAATGAAGTGCTCTACCAAGTGACGGTCTTTGAGGTGCTTTCACACCATCTAAGTATATATATATCTATTGGACTTTGGCACACTCTCAGGAGCCACCTTCCTCTCTTCACTGATACCTATCTCATATATTTCATTTAAATAAGATGCCCACGATAAAAGTATGGAGCCCATTTATTCCTACCCGTTGTTTTAGAAGTGGAAAGTGCCTAGCACCCCGGGCTTGGTGAAGCTTAGCTGTACAGCAAAGAAGAGTTATATTATTTGGCATACTTTTCAGCTGACTGAGACAGAAATGCAAAATACAGCATGTGGGGACACTGTCTGGATTTGTGCAATTCCCTCACTGGCATTTTGTCCATGAACTTTACGCATTTGTGCATTTGAGCTGTAGAACGCATCACTTAGGGTTTCAGATTTTATTTAATAATCCAACTATATTTCAATACAAGATGGTAAACTAAAAATATTTTTCATTTAACTGTTTCAAAACGCCATGTGCAAGGGAACACAACAAAATGGAATTAACTCATAACATATGCAACTCTTATTTGTGCAAGAGCAGTATATGCCCCTAAATCCAGACTGCGGCATCTGGAGGCATAGCATGTCTCTAATGGAAGAGAAAGGCACGAGACATGTCAGCTTCTTGGCTAAGTTACATTGAAAGCTGTGCCTTTTCCTTCGTGATACCCAATGCGACTCTGATTAAAACTAATAAAGCAGACACTGTCCAGGTAAACTGCCTTGGAAGCATTTTGGATTTTTCATCTCATTGGTTGTAGGCAGTCAGATTAAACTGAGATAGATATTTGCAATATGAAAAAAATCTTATTTAAGGTTCTTTCATTTGAAACCATCAACTCTGAATGAAAACTAATATCCCGTGATATGAATCATGTATTCATAGTGCATCCAAACATATAAATTCCCATTTGTAGAAACAATTTTTGCTGTTACGAAGATATTTGTAGTGCCTTTTTCTTATTACTACTTTTTACCTCTAGCAGTATTATGGAATAATGTATTCTTAATGTACTTTTACTACTATAAAGACTCTGAAAACATTTTAGACAAGCAATTCATCCTTTAAGTGTTTTACAACATGAACTGTCTTCAGACTTGACCTTGAGACGTGCTGAGTCTTTTCTTTTCCCTATCGACCTCGCAGGATTTTTTTCATTGTTAGACTGTAATAGCAATTAAAAAAAGTGCAGATAAACATAAATACCATTCCTCATGGTAAAAAAAAAAAAAAAAAAAAAAAAAAAAACACCCCACTGAAAACTGCATTTTGAAACAAACATGTATGAAAGAGACCTGGTGGATAAACTACTTTATTAATGTATTTTCAAATTTTTCTTGCACTAAAATTGTTAAATGATCTCCTACAGACGTTGAGGTGTCTGATTTTATATTTTCTTTCATTCATTTTTATCAGTTAACTTCCTCTTTTATATTCATAGTAAGCAAGGGAAGCTATGCCTGTCTATTGTAGATATTCTTATTTGTAGAAAAGGCAAATAGAAACTGAGAAACTACATTGCTATAAAGATTTGTTTACTAAACTTCAAAAATCCTATCATGAACAGCATACGGGATGTATAAATACACATATGCATACAGTAAAAGAGGGTGTTCAACCATGCAAAAATACGAGCATACCTCCAGGCTCAAACCCTTAATGTACGATTAAAACAAATTAGATTAGTGCCTGTTTTCTTTTAATAATAGAGAGACTTCTTAGATGCATTATACAAAAATAGAAAGCCTCACATTAAAGCAAATGAAGGAGCAGAAAAAGCTCTTTGCACAGATTACCAGACAAAGTTCTGACTTCGCTTTCTAGCTGAGGAAAATGTTTGGGAATGTATCTAATCTAACACACCCTATAAAACTGTACAGTAGTCCCTGGTACCACAGTGAGCTGTATGGAAGAAAAAGTCACATCCCACCGCAAAATTCCATGATTTCAGCCTGCGATCCAACACTGCCTGTTTAATTTCTAAATTGTGAAGCTGTGTACCCATTTTGGAAAGCAGGCAGGTAGTCTTCCCTTATGCATGCACAGTAATTTCATTATGCATGACTCCCTGCAGCTGTGGTAATGAGGCTTTTTTTAAAACATACCTTGACTTGATGATGAGAATATTTTGCTCTAAAAATAAGTCATATATTTAATTTCCAATATGGCAGGCATGGCAAGTATCCAGGGGTACATGCAGTAAGTTTACCCTGTACAATTTGTAGTCAATCAGACTCTCCCAAATTTAGTTCCATAAATATGAACATACATTGCTTGTTTGTTTTCTTTTTTTTTTTTTTTTTTTTTTTTTTAAGTTTCCTTTATTGGTATCCTAATAGTATGACTCAAATATAAGGAAATAACCGTATCATATTAAACACAGGAATATGCTTTCACAGTCGTTTATTGTGTATAGCTAGTAAACATTTCCTGGCAAACAATTTAGAGAGTCCATAAATTCCATCCTAATGCTACTTCCGTAGCTAGATGCAATGCACCATACACGAGGGTATTAGCTCAGTCTCTCTCATCCGGAATGGGTGGATTGGAATTGAAAAATCCCCACCCCCCCATTATAGCACCATATGTCTCGAAAGTCTATCCTCTCTCAGGGCAAACGGCTCCTCTCAGATCCGCCTGATGGATCAGGACTAAATCTCTGCTGTACCCCGCTATTTAATCTAACAGCATTTCTGAAGTAGCTATCAGGAGATCACACCGAGCCAAGCATCCCTTCGGAGTTAGAGGCAGTTCCCCACGCAGAGAATGTCAGGGATACGGAATAGCAGAGGGAAAATCTATCACACCATGCCAATTTGCATGGAAAATTTGATCCTCAGGCTAGGGGTAGGGAAAAGAAGAAAGCCTCTGGCTCCAGAAAACTGAGCAGTGCTCATGATTCCCCTGTTCCTTATGTAACCAGTTAACCAGTGGCACTAGACCAGCTTTGCAGCATCTTCAGAAGTACTGAGTCTATAAGAATTTCAAAGAATTTTCTCTAGATATCTTATTGAGGTGTTTATAGATTGAAGGATTACTAGGGCAACAGTTTACCTGTGAAGATTTTTTTGTGGATTAGACTTCTACTCAATCTTTTTAAGTTCTCTTTCTGTGTGTGCATCAGTTTATCATGGAAAAAAAAAAAATCCTTTAAATGATACTCAAACCATTTGGCATTTGAAAAAATTTGTGCGAGATGATCATGTTAAGGTAAAGTTCATATTGCTAGTAGGAGAGACTAAGCTGACATATTTCCACCAGTTTGTGTCCTTATTACAGGTATACATTAATATCATTCCTGTTACAGGTATTATTTCCAGATTATTTTGGATTGAAAACAAAGACTTAGCAAAAATCTGGACTCCTTCCAAGTTTCCAAAGACCAGCTCAACAGCTCAAAGGGGTTCAGTTACCATGTCAATGTTCTGCTTTATGATCTTTAATTTTACGGATACAATATTAAAATCTCTCCCCTCTACCCATTGAATCAGAATTTGAGGAAAGGTCTTGTGATAACAAAGATGACTAAGGGCAGAAAGATTTTATTTCACTGGTCGTGGAGATATTTCTTTTTTTAACTCCTTGCTTTTAAAATTCTCTTTCATTTATTTATATAGAATGGAACCATGCAGTGGGATAAAATTAAATAAAGAGTCCTCTTCTTAGTTACCCACTTCATTGTACATAATTGATAATCCATGTATATTATAATAATCTTTCATCATATGTGCTCTCCTTTGGAAGATGATTATTAAGTGAAAAAACAAAGGCTTTGGAATGAAAAGTATGATGGACTATTGCACCTTTTGAAACTAATTAAAATGACCAGGACCTCAGGGCTCTAGAATTTCAGATTTTGTTTCCTGTGTTCTTTGCCCATTGCTCGACAGCAGACCTTGCACAAGCATCTCTCATTCTCTGGCTACTCATCTTTACAACCTCCCTGTACTTCCTCTTAGTACCTCTGAGGCACTGAGTTCAGCCATGAGTTCTTCAGCGGTACTCTGAAGAGAAGTAGTTTGTGGTCTGCAATTTGCTCAACTTATTGTCTAATGATAAAGCTCCTAATTCCTCTCCTGGACCAGGACCTCTGCCAGCTTCCTTTCATTGTGCACAGGCAAACAGAGCAAGAAGAAAGATAATGCTCCGCTTGTTCAGCACAACTCCAGCAATCACTTTCTCTTCTATGTTTCCACTGAATCTGATTGCTGGCGAAAGCTGCCAGGAAAAGAGAAGTCTGATCAGAAACAGCATACGCAGAGAAAGCCCAGTGTGCCAGATATGTAGCCTCAAAGACCATTTTGTACTGGTGGTACGGTGAATTAGTCACTGGGCCCGGTCAACCTTGGCCTCTCCTGAATCAAACAAGTGTTCCCACTCGTGTGAATGTCCCCGAATAACCATTTTGCTGTGAATACTTGCCTGATTGGCACGATACACTATTTTCTCATATTTAGCATCACGCTCATGCATGGTTATATGGATTTTTTTTCCTGACTCTCCTCATGGTATAGAATACCAATAACAAATTAAATTAATGTGTTTTATCTACATTAAATAGTAGGAAATACGTCTGTGTAGAAAATGTAGCTTGTTCCTGTGCTTGCAGAGTCTCTCTGGATTTATTGTATTTAAGCCAAATCTATTGTTAATCCATTTTAATACTGATTGTATTCTGCAAATATGTTTGGTGTTTCACTTCCAAACAGTCATATACATGAAACAGTATTAAATGTTCATAAAGTACCAGCATAAAGTCAGTAAAACCAGGTAATACATTGTGGTTTTGCTGATACAATACCTAAAACCTCACTAATTAATTTTAGATGGTGACCAGTTGAAGTATCAGTAATATTTTAAGCAGATCTCTATGGAGATCATGGCCCTTTTGCATCAAGTGCTTTCCACTGAATGGGCGAGCTTTTCATCTAAATAGGAAAGACAAATGGTAAAAAAAATTGAAACTGGGTCACTATAAGGCAACTATACCTAAAATTAGAAACGTATACTGCAAATAGTCAGTTCAGGTCTGTTGTTAAGAATAGTTTGCTTGCGACACAAATAGAAATGCAGTATTCCTCTTTAAAAATGTTTCTTAGGAATCATGTAGCAAGAATTAGGAGATTTATTACCTGAAAGCATTCTTATTTAATACTATTTTTAATTAGGTTTCACCCTCTTAAAGAATGGGATTAAATCAGGGTGAAGTAATTGGGAGTTACAGTCCAGTTAGTGAACTTTACCATGAAGCTAGTGGCAAGTTAAATCATTACAATACGGAACAGTGTTTTGTGAAGCAAACTGCTGGAAGTCTACCAGTTAGAGTGCTACTGACTTCAAAGAGGCTGGAATTTCAGACCCAATTTCCAGAATTTTATAATTTTTTATAATTTCAGCTGCATTTTTGGTCTGTTATGTACTTCTGCTTAAAGCACTGAATAGAACAATCTGCATATGATACTGTAAATAAAGAGAGGCTACGAGAGAACACTGTGAATCCAGGTTCACATTTTACTCCTACCAGAAAAACACAAACGGCTTCTGTACTTTAAATCTTTCACACCTCTCAGTAACAGAGTCAATATTTTTAAAACCACACTCTATTATGAAGCAATAATTCAAATTGTAGTTGTATCAGACTGACAGTTTATATCTCACTTTTTATGCCTCGTTTGAAAGATTCTCATTGCTGTCACATTGAAATAATAATTTTAAAAGTCTGTATTTCTTCCATATAGGTCTTGAAATATCTTAACATGGAAAAAATGCTTACAGGGTATGGAATGATATTAACATGAGCTGGAAACTTCAGAGTGTCCATAGTAAAATATCAGCGACATTAAACAAATCAAAAATGACAATTTCCGTAACTGCATCCAACACAGAGGAATTCTCTACTAGACTTTGGTGTGACAGAGGAATTGGAGAATTAAAAATTAATTGCTTATGTGCACATATCTACAACTCGATTCTATTTGCTACGAGCAAATGAATTAAAATTCAGTATTTATATTTGTTAATATAAGACAGTCGGCTTTTACAAAGTTGACAGTGAGCATGGACCAGTTATTTGGAGAAAGTATTAAAGGAAAAAATTGACTGACAACTCCAATCTGCTAAAAGCACTGTAAAGGACACCTCAGAAAAATCACAATCAAGGAAAAACCTCTGATTTTTTACTGAGAATAATAAAATTACATTGTATGTGATGGCAGCTATGAAAAAAAAAAAAAAAAACCAAAACGAAGGAGCAGGGGATAATGTAGCAATTAATGTAAATTAGTAGATGGGAAATATAGAGCATTGATAAAGAAAGCCAAAAGTCACAAAGAGAAAGCAGAGACAAGGACAATATGAAGATATTCTGAAATCATATTTGGAAGAAAAAATCCTAACAATTGCTTTGCTCCATTATTAAATGGAAATTACTAGGACTTTTTGTAATATTTTTTTAAGTCATTCTCAAATACCTTTCTTCTGTATTTTGGGGAAAGGGTCAAGTGATATATTCATATCAGATGATTCTGATGAAGCTTTATTTCAGTAGTAGCGCAGGAGAATGTTAAATAGCAGCTAATAAAACTAGACATTTTTAAAATCAGTAGACTTGAATAATTTGCATGGAGGTATTTCAATACATCTGGCAGAGAACCTGTCTGCACGGTTAGTGAGGATTTTTAGTACGTCTTGTAGAACTTGAACTTGGGAGGTTCAAGAGAACTATGCAAAAATTTTTGTGAATAGTTAAAAAGAATAAATGTGATGACCTAAATGTCTATACGCATTTCAACCTCACATTGATCTCAAGTGAAATAAGGAATGGTTTCTAGGAATATTAGTTAAATTTAATCAAAGCAGTGAGAAAAGAAGTTTATGGAAAATTATCTTGCCAAAGCTAACTAGATATAATTTAATAAGAATACATATTTGGTAGGATAAAGGTAATTTTAGTACTATTAAATATGCAGAGGAATATTGGAAAGTCTTTTAGTTGTTAAATATAATATTTTGATTGAGAAAAACTTATTAAAATCAATACTGTACCTATTAAATAGAGTCAAATCTCAGTCTCAGGCATGTAGTAAGCAGGGAAAAATCACCTGTGGTGTTTATTTTAATGAAGACCCACAAATGCGTGGCCCTGTGATATTTTTTTCCATCTGTGATTCTTTTATCAATGATAAGAAAACATATTTAGAAAGTTTGCATTTGAAATTATTCGAAGATTAGTAAATAAAGAGCGAACCAAGTCACTGTGGAATCCAGATTGCTCAGGAAACCGGCCACCGTTAAATAAACTGTAAATAAGTAAACAACAAACATGAGACACTGCTCTAATAACAACAACTGTATGTCACTGCTAAAAGGTAGGACCCTGCCTGCTGACTGAAGTCAGTCTGAAAAAGCCTTTAGAACAGATAATCAGCTGGGAAGAGCTGTGAGCACAAGAGGCTAGACACGAATCTGATACAACCCATGGGCACATCACCAGAGAAATATACAATATGGTTACCTCTGTCCTTGGCATGGATGCAACCAGTTCTGGAAATACTGTGTCCACAACTCAAGAGAGATTGTTGAAAAATTGGAAAAGGTTCAGAGGAAAGCAAGGAGAATGATGAAAGGACTGGAAAACATTCCTTGTAATGAAAGACTCAAGGAGCTCAATCTATTTAGGTTATCAGAGAGACGTTTAAAAGGCTATTTGATCACAGCTTATAAATAACTATGTGAGAAACAGAAATTTGATAACACTAAAGTTTTCAGTCTGGTGACAAAGGTATAACAGAAGCCAATGGTAAGAAGATGTAGTTGGAGAAACACACTGGAAGGTTTAAAGCAAGATCTAATGCTTTTCTCTATTAAAATCACACACACACACACACACACACACACACACACAAAAAGAGTAATTCAGAAAAGTTCTGGTGCCCCTTACACAGGGGGGGCAGACTGAGTAGATGACCATAATAGCCTTTTAGTTTTATAGGCCATGAATCTACGGCTTCAATTGCAGGCTTCTCTGCTCCGTATTTTCTTACGCCATCATTGGGCAGATCCAACCAGTGCAAAATTAATCGGAACCAGGTGGAGCCTGTTTTTTTGCAGCACAAGGCAGCTTCCCCCTGAAGCTACATTGGATAAGACCAGGATTTGACTAGACCAAAGGAATTAATACAGTATGAAGAGTCCGTGTGTACCATATTGATGCTTATCTTTTCTGATTATTGCAAAATGTTTGACATTTGAGTGAGTTTAAAACACTGTCTTGAGGGGCAAAATATGGTAAACTTTACGGCAAAGTGATTTTAACCCCCCCCACACCTTATCGGCTCCAGAGAAATAAAAGGAAATAGAAAATTACAGACAAACACACAGAGCACTGTTTCAGTGAGGCAGAGTACAGGAGAGAGAGCTAGCTCATTTCACCTGATTCTGTGCTCTTGAGAGTAGCGTAGGTCTGAAAACTTTCCTTCAACCACAGAAGTTTCTGAATTAACATTGTTGTTAGGAGAGACTGCAGGAGGAGGTGGAGCAACAAAGGAAAGAGAAATGCTAACGGAAAAACACATATAAACAACATACCATATGTAGGACACTCACCATATGCCAGCCTCACTTTTTTCCTCTCTCTCTAATGTGGTCCAATAATTCCAGTCATCACACTGTCTACTTCAGGCATCTGATTTAGGTGCTTTGAATTGCAGCTGCCCCCCTTGCCTACAGCCCCACGGCACCTCTGTCTCTCTGCCAGCTATGCAGGGAAGTACAAACACCTAGGTTAGTTCTTGAAACTATGCCTAAGTTAGATATTGAAGTTAGCCTAAAGCTGTTGCATAAATACCACTCTAAAAAAAAAATTGCTATGGAAAAAATTAGTTGTTTAAATTACAGGGATGCAATAGTGCAGGGAAGTTTGCAAATTCAAGGCCAGCTCCTTAGCTGGTACAGTTCATATACTGGCATTCAAATAAACAGACTGATTCCCATTTTCCCCGGCAAAAGTGCAGCCTTCGGGTTGGTTTTATAACCCAAGTCGGCCACCTGATTCTGCTGGGTAAAGCACATACATTTTCATACAATACAGAAAAGAACATTTTACAATGTAAGTCCATTAGGAAAAAACCTCAGAGGTGAAAAAAAAACCTAAAAAGAAAAAGTTGTGTAGGAAATGGCAGCTACTGCAGCCAGCAGAAAGTAGTTCTTTTATAAAAGCAGAGAAAAAGTGGTGAGAGATCAGCATCAGACTCAATAACAACTGAAATAATGTATCTTTCTGAAGAAATATCTTGCTTCCCTTCCTAAATAAATTGTCATTTTATTTTAAAAAACATTCTAAATCCTTTGCTGCCTTATATTAGCTAATAGCTTTACGATATACTTCATTTTTATCGTGGGGTACTGCAGCATGCTGAAGTAAGCAAAGTGCACAGATTTCAGCTCAGTCCAAAGCTAGACAATTCACAACAGCAGGAAGACAACTTTGCATAAACATTGTTGAAAGACAGTGAAGAGAGAGGAGGAAATTCTGCATCTTTAATGCAAGGTCTTTAATACTAATATATATCAAAATGCTCTGTACACTCCTGGAACCCTTCTGTTAAAATGTGTCTAACTCTAGGGACACATTGTATGAGGCAGTTATGCACCATTTACATGTGAAAAATGCACACTTTACTTGGAAAAAGATGTGTGATGTGAAGTGTTTTTAAGAATAATTGAATGATTTTGTGATTCATTAAATGCTTTTTCCTCAGAAAGCAAGTAATGGCTTTTCCACTAAGCACCCAAAGGGTGAAAAGTCAAACAGTTAAGAGTAAAGTGTCCTTAGGAAGAGGATCATTTACAGTGCTTTTTGTTTTATTCTTTATCTCTTTTTTGTTCCAAGAGGAACAAAACAAAGAGGGAAGGGAAAAAAAAAACCTGAGTAACTGCATGTAGGAAATTAAAAAGATTGAATGCTGGGGGCAAAAGGATATGTGGTAGTTGTCTATTCTTTGGTTTAAGAGGAAATAGAGAAAAATTGTGGCACCTAAGGTTTACTGAATATGGCTTCACATACATATCCCTGCTGAGACCATGGGATCAGTTCTTTTATGGGAGAGAAAAAAAAAAGAGCTGTTTTCATATACCCAATATATCTTTAAGCCAAAGTGTAAATCTTCAGTTTCTTTCCCTTTCTTTTTTATTTTCCTTAAAAAAAAAAAAAAAATCTAGGGAAACAATACACACCTTGACTCCTGCAAAAAAGATCTCTGGCAAAATCACAAGACGCCTGCTTAAGTAATACCCAAAAGGTAACTCCATGCATTCCACTGGCCAGAAATAATTCACAGCACGATGAATCCACAAGAAAGTCAATAGCATATTATAACGCTCTTAGGGGAGCTGTAGCTGTAAGACCAATGTGAGGCAATGCCTTAGCATGAGCTATCACTTTATATATGTGCTGTACACATGAGCATGAATTATATTACAACATTTGACACGCTATGGCTTTTGATCTACTGTGACTTATGACCTCTGTCCTATTGTGACCTTTATGCCTATACCTGTAGAGAATAGTTCAAATAGAACATACATGATAGATGACATTTAGATAGGATAAAAGTGTATAAGGAATATAAACACTCCTGCTCAGGGCAATAGCTAGCCAAAAACTGACAAAGGTTAGGAAGATACTTCCCCTAGGATACAATATTATGAATATTCTTGCACCTTCCTCTAAGGCATCTGGAGCCAAGGATACTAGCCTAGATGGACCACTGGTCTGATTAGGTATGGCAGTTCTAATATTTCTGTGAACATATGCTAGTGTGGAAAAATACAGCTTATATGTTTAATAGAAAGTTCTGCATAGGACAGGAAGGAATCTTTGACCAGTGATAAAATCCTTGAGAGCTTTCCGCTGAAAAGCCAGTTGAACTTTGTGTAGATTCTGTTTCCACCTAGATCAACTGTGATTTCCAGCTGATTTCAGTGGGAGCAGAAAGAAAACTGCAAAGAAGCCCCACATACTCTCCTGCATGGGAGAGCACTCAGACCCCACAAGCAACTACATTTTATTTTTAATAAAAAAAAATAGTAATCCCTGTAGAGCTGGGGTCTCATGAGATTTTCCAGATAGCCAGGGGTGGCACTTACTTCCCTCCACAGGAGGGAGAATTTGAAGTCTTTTATAGCTCATCTTTATCAGCCTCTGCTTGCTGTTCTTTTTTTCAACAGCTCCTATTCGATTAGCCTGTTCCAGCAGCTTCCAGCTGCAATTCTGGACTCCAAAGATTGGCTTCCTGATCATCAGCTACCTGGCTCCACAGAACAGTCCAGGGAACGGGCATTCAAAAACAATTAAATTGCTCTCCAAAAGAAAGCTGGAGAGCAAGAATTAGTGCTGGTATGCTGCAGAAAAGCAGGAAGACAAAGAATCAACTGACTGCCTATATAGCAAGAGACTGGAGTCTTTGGCTAAAATGTGGAATTATACTGCATCTTGGAAAAAATTATGGACAAAAAAAGCAGCCATGGAATGAAAGTATCCATAAGGCCTTGACTGGAAAAGTTTTCAGCATTTTTCAACAGCTGGATATAGGCACATTGGTAAAACTTTGATCATAAATCATATTTTCAATATTACTGTCATAACTTTAAGACTGGAAACTTACTATCTCTTCATAAAACATAAAAGCTATACCTTCTCTGTACCAGAATTTATTTAACTAAACTGATTTTAAAATGAACAAACAGTAAACAGCTTCTTGCAGGGACTCTGACGACTTGTGCTACAACCAAATGTATTTCAGTACAACCCTCATTGATTAGTTAAAGCGAAACAAGCTCCTGAAACCATAGCCAGGCCTCATATACCAGGAGTTACGTCTGTTTGAAAGAAATCTATTTAAAAATGAAGGAAGTTATGCTGATATGGCTAGGTCCTATAACACCGGTTAGCCCAATTCTCAGCCCTGTAGGGACTCTGCTCTTGCATTACTCTGTGGAGAGGGTTGGAACCTGCGTGTTCAACAGGCAAACCGCAGCTGCCACTGCATCACTGCCCACTCCATGGGCTGTAGAGTGGGAGGTAGTTCTGGAGAAGTACAAGGAATTTACACCGAAGTAAAGGTGGTATAGGATAGAAAGATAATGTATTAAGCAAGGCCTAAAGATTGGCAAACTGCCCTTTCTGGTGGAAAATTTGCACGTGTGCAAGAATCTTAAAACTAGTCAAAGCAATATTACAGAAGCTGGGCAAACTGTAAATAAAGCTGGTTTGGTTTTTTTTCCTGAAATATTTCTATTCTCAGAAGTAGAACTAGATATTGTTGTGCTGGTTAAATAATACAGCAGCATTAGTGGTGAAAAGATTAGACATCCTGAACTGAGATTCACCTCATGTAACTTAAGCCATTTGTAGCATAAATGACAATATGCAAACTTACAGTTGGAAGAAGCAGGTACTTTCAAGCACAACTCAGCTGACTTATTGCAGATATTTACTTCACATAAACTTTCACACTCCCTTGGCCCCGCTGACTAAATCTCCAAACAGCTCTTGGTAGCAGGAGAGGCCAGCTAAGAGGCCAGTTCTCTCCACTCCATTCGAGGAGTACTGCTGTCACCAGCGTCCCCAGAAAAGACAACACTTCTCTCACTGTTACACTACTCTAAAACAAATCTATAAACATGTGGATTGTCATTATGTCCTATTGATAATCTAGCTAAGGGATTGAAGTGTATCCTTATCTAAATATATTAAAAAGCACATGGATTGTAAAATAATAGGCTGTCAGCAGTACATGCCAATCTATTTAGCATGGATTGAGGCAGAGATGCATTACAGAGAGAAAGCTGACACCGGTGGAGTTTCTATTCCCCTTATGACACTGAGCACGAACCTTGCCTCCAGACCCTTTGTCTTCACACTTCTCTGACATTGCTCCTTTCCCTCTGTTCCTTTTGTCTCTCCACTTGTCAAACTGTTTCTCAGACACCTCGGCTTTTTTGACAGATTTCCTACCCCGTGCTTTGGAACTATGCATTTTTGATCGCACAGATGTATGAACTGAAACATCGCATTTAGTTTAAATTAAAAAAAAATCAAAACTTAGTACATATTCATAGCAGAATCAAATGTTATAATTTGTTTCCTGGAAAGCAGTTATGCTGTGCAAATAGAGATTTTATTTTTTCAAGACAAAACTGAAAAAAAAAACCACCTGAAAACCACAATTTATTCTAGTCGAATCAAAATACATTTTTTTTTATTTTCTCCTGCCTGATTTGATACAACGTACACAACATTCCGTTAATGAAAAATAGTTTCTTTTCAAGGATATGTAAAAAAAAAAGCCGAAGAAACATGTGTTATGATTCACAAAGCTGAAGGAGGACCCACACTCTTATTTTTACACAGAATCAGGGCTGCCATTTATGCCAGGTGAAAAGTGTGTTTG
This sequence comes from Pterocles gutturalis, assembly GCF_000699245.1. Classification (NCBI taxonomy): domain Eukaryota; kingdom Metazoa; phylum Chordata; class Aves; order Pterocliformes; family Pteroclidae; genus Pterocles; species Pterocles gutturalis. The sequence goes on from NW_010146354.1 coordinate 17,668, forward strand.
ATTCCCTTTCCATCATGTTAACAGGAGGTAAACTTCTATTAGCCCTCTTCAATAACTTGTCTTAAAAATGCCTTTGTACTGGCAGACAAGAAATTACATAAGGAGTTCCTTAAACAAATATAAGGACAAAAATGAAGCTTACTTGTTTTTTGACAAGATTCTTCACTAAAACCTCTTAAAAAAAGTAAACAGCCTTGTGATAAGAGAAAAAGCCTTCACATCCTAAAAGGACACAACAGAATTAAATGGTTAATTTTCAAATTAGAAGGCAGTCCTGCAACAAAGAAGCAGTATGAGAGAGTTCTGTGGACTCATGAGTGGTGAGAAAAGGGTAAATAAGGAATGACTTTTTGTCATCCAATTTAGGAACTAGTGGGAATCAAATGAAGGTAGTAGGTACCTGCTCCAAAATGATCAGCGACGGGTAGTTCTTACAAATGGAACAACAGAATTGTGGATGGTGTAAGTTTGCCAAGGCCACCAGCTGAACTCATGGCAATAACCAGTGACTATTAAACATGAGCCAACGCTTTGGATGAAAAAGTTCCTGAGCCACAAACTGTTGGAGACAGAGTAGTCTGGGGAGATATCAAATATGTGCTCATACATTTGTTTTTTCCCTTCACTTTAACATCTACCCGTTGCTGTCCATTTTCAGCAGTGTGTTACTGACCTGCATGAGCTCTGGTAGGATCCAGGACCATTTCTCCCAGGGCAGTGCCTAACCTCAGGAGCTTAGTCTCTCTGGTTGACACTGCTGCACTCGGTACAGACCACAGAATGTGCAGGAAACTTGACTGAAGGTGTAACCCTAAGGTTAAAAAAAAACCAAAAAAAACCCCCCAAAATACAAACAACCCCCTCCCCCCCCCCCACCAATAAAAAGTTACAGTAGGTCTGGTTTTCCTCTTTGTACCAAATGATGAATTAAAAGTTTCTGTCTGGCTCTTTATAAATGTCCAAAGTGTCCATAACAGTACACCACTATCTGCAGGCAATTACTGTCTTTGCCATAGATGCAGACAGACCAGGGCTGGCATGTTTGGATCCAGAGGATTAATTAGCTCAGGCATATTACAGGTGAACACTTATGTATCACTTGTATGGCTTCTTCAAATCCAGAAGCAAGTGTTAGCTCATTTCCATAATGCTTCACCCCCAGGGGTACTCAGACCCAAATCAGATGCTCAGCTGTTTCAGAGACATATGGCTGTTACGGAGAGTGCTCTTTAGCTGTAGCAAAAAAAGTCTACTGAGTCTAGTCCACACTGAGTATAGCTGAGACTGACGTGGAGATAACAGTGCTGTAATAATGAAGGCTTTGGAAGGCTGACTTTCCAAATACCCTGACACATACAGAGCAAATAATACCCTGAGGCTGGTGCTACACCCCAGCATCATGAGCCCCAGCAGCTCTGCAGGAGGCATCTCAGTCACAGGTTTTATTACTATGGCCAGAGGTGGTCAAGCTAGGCTTGGGTTGTCTTCACAGCTATCCACTTATGTAGGTTTGTGTATAATGTTGAATATTCACAGATTACAGGAAGTTGTTGATTTAGACTTTTCATTTATCTTTGAATGCCGACAATCCAAAACTTGTACTGGCAGACAAGAAATTACATAAGGAGTTCCTTAAACAAATATAAGGACAAAACGTTACAACTTCAGAAGTAATTTTATATGTGGGAGAGAGGGACAAACTCCTTTTCATATAGGTCTTTCTAAAAGCAGTTTAGACAGGGTTTTATTTTTTTTTAGTTTTTTAAAAAGCAGTTTGGCTTTTTTGACCAGCATAGCTACTCTTAAGCAAAGAGCAGAGTACCACAAGTAACACATTTTATGCTATGTAAATGCTCACAAAATGGAGGAAGTGATGAATTAAGTGAGAAGCTTTTGTTATGATTCTTTTAGGTTTTAAGGGTAAAAAATTGAGAATGGATCTCCTTGGAGAGGAAGGAGAGAGAATGGTACATCTAAAGGACGCAATCTATCATCCTAAACATTGGTAAGTGACATTTCCTTAGGCAGCTGATGGCTAAATATGTCTGGTTTTTTCGACTTGTGCTGGTAGAAGAAGGAAGAAGTCCTATGCCCCCATTTTCAAAAAGGATATCCACACTTCAGTGAGCATAATTTAGTACACAAGCTACAGGTAGAGTTGTATTTAGCATACTTAGCTACATAGCATTTTCCTGTGTGGATATTTTTGGAGGAAAGGAATTTGTTTGTTTTCATGTGTGTTTTTTATGGTTTTCATTTAAGATGCCTGTGATGTGTTAGAAAGCATTATGTGCATAGAGGAACTGCAGCCCTTCCTGTAAATTCAACAAACTGGTATTTGCTGAAAGCAACCTCTGCATGATTTACCTTTTTCACAAAGAGAGGTGAAGAGTAGGAGAGGGGTGGGAAAACAACAGATTTTTTAAATTATATTAACACTCACTACCTGCAAAAGCATTTGTAGAGAGTTACCCAAATCTCCTGTGGGCATTTCAGCATAACTCCAATACAGAAATACACCAGAAAGGAATGACTAGTTGATTGGGCTACAGGCCAATCTCAGCTACAACTGTATGGTATCATAAAACACCTTGGCCCCTTCCACAAGAAATAATCAAGTCTCCATGATACCGTATTCCTAAGGAATGTACTTTTTCCAGATAATTTTCATTTTCTGAGTCACTGTTAATTTTCTCTATGCCTATGTACAGTTCACATTCCTGTTACAAAGGGCAACAACACCTTAAGAAAGTACTGAGATGGTCAGAAAGCAATAGGAAAAGAATACTAAAAGCAATTACTTCCTCCAAAAGACACCCGTAGTCGCTCGGGTGTTTTTAAAATATGACAGGTTAGATCCAACTAAGAGGCTCAGGGAGCCAAC
>NW_010146354.1:20572-21330 GCF_000699245.1 Pterocles gutturalis
TTTCCTCTCCAGCGGGGAGCCAGGAGATCCCCAGACAAGCCCCTCCAGCAGCTTGCACCACTGCTCCACTCTGTCCTCTTCAAGACTCTGTCCAACTGGGAATGAATGTAGTGTCTTGTTACTAAGGTTATTACTTTAAGACTCACCACCATTGACAAGTCCATAAAAATCCCTTCCTATGACTGATTCTAACCACATAAATTCATCATAAAAAAAGACATACATATTGCTACATAAAGTTGTCCCAGCAATTATTTTAATTAATAATTAATCCCCCCTATCAAAGGGGGATGAGGCTGTAACTGGGCTTGCACCAGTGGGGCAGCACTCTAGTATTGATAAAGACCGGGGGTCCTCCCACCCTCCTAGGGTGAATCAGGCATGCTCAGCTCGCTCCCTGAAATGCCTGTACACAAATGCATGCAGCATGGGGAATAAGCAGGAGGAGTTAGAAATCCGTGTTTAGTCAGGAGATTATGACCTGGTGGCAATTACAGAGACATGGTGGGACAGCTCACATGACTGGAATGTAGTCATGGGTGGCTATACCCTTTTCAGGAAAGACAGGCCAGCAAGGCAAGGTGTGGGAGTTGCTCTTTAGGTGAGAGAGCAACTACAATGTGTTGAGTACTGTCCAGGGGGTGGTGACGAGCGAGTTGAGGGTTTGTGGGTGAGAATTAAGGGACAGGCTGGCATGGGTGATACTGTCGTGGGTGTCTATTACAGGCCACCAGATCAGGACGAGGAAGTCAACGAGG
>NW_010146355.1:0-324 GCF_000699245.1 Pterocles gutturalis
CCCTGAGCATCCCAAGCATCCCAAGCACCCCAAATACCCTGGGCACCATGAGCACCCCCAGCACCCTGGGAACACCAGGCATCTTGGGCACCCCAAGTACCCCAAGAACCCCAAATATCCTGGGCATCCTGAGAACCCCCAGCACCCCAGGCACCCTGGGTACACCAAGCATCCCAGGCACCCCAAGTACCCCAAATATCCTGGGCATCCCAACCACCCCCTGCACCCCAGGCACCCCAAGAACCCCAAATATCCTGAGCACCCTGAGCATCCTCAGCACCCTGGGCACCCTGAGCACTCCAGGCATCCCAAAAATCCCAAGCA
>NW_010146355.1:336-888 GCF_000699245.1 Pterocles gutturalis
GGGCACCCCAAGTACCCCAAATACACTGGGCACCCCAGGAACCCCAACTATCCCAGGCACCCTGAGAACTCTGGGCACCCCAAAAACCCTGGGTATCCCAAGCACCCCAGGAACCCCAAGTACCCCAAATATCCTGGGCACCCTGAGCACCCCCAGCACCCTGGGAATACCAGGCACCCTGGGCACCCAAAATACCCCAAGAACCCCAAATATCCTGGGCATCCTGAGAACCCTCAGCACCCCAAGCACCCTGGGCACCCTGAGCACCCCAAGTACCCCAAATATCCTGGGAACCCTGAGCACCCCCAGCACCCTGGGAACACCAGCACCCTGGTCCCCCAGGACCCCAGCAGGGCCATCCCCATCCCCTGGCACAGGGGGAGGACCTGGGGACCCGGAGTGGACCCTGAGGACCCCCCAGAGGACCTTGGGGACCCCCAGCGGACCCTGGGGCCCCGCGCTGACCTCGCGCAGCGCCTCGGCGTAGGAGCTCATGTCGGTCAGGATGACCAGCACGTGCTTCTCGCACTGGTACGCCAGGAACTCGGCGGT
>NW_010146356.1:0-27621 GCF_000699245.1 Pterocles gutturalis
CTTCCAATCTCCAACATTCTGTGATTCTGGGAAATACTGGAGTAGAAGATCAGATCAAACCTTGAAATACATCCTGAGCTATGGCAAACAGTTTTTAAAGCTCAAAGGAATGCACAGGAGACAAACCAGAACTGAGGAAGGGGAGATTTGGCATAAATTAGAATAAATAAAAAACTGCTTACAGGATACATGGGAGAAAATACATAGCCACAATCTGTAAGTCCCTTCAGTTTAAAAAAAAAAGACCAAAGGAACATAAATGTGAGGTGAAACACTATGTACATATGTGTTGGATCTCAAGATAAAGCAAGGAAGTAGTGTGCAATGAAAAGGGGAGAAGAGAAATAATGCTTTCAGATATCATTTAAGGGATAAACAAAGCTGCTGAACTATTGGTGACTCTATGTGACTGTATAGCAGTTGAAGTTCTCTAACTCTGTCCTCACTTTGTAGTCAAAAGTTGCCAAGTGAAGATTATAAGTAGTGTATAATAAAAGCAAAGCTAACGTAGCAGCACATCAAAGTTCTGACACTATTGTGTCAGATTGCTTTAGTTAAAAATTTGTTTTGCTGCCACATATTCAACACAGAAACGGACCAAACGTGTGCTTTTCTGAGGGGACTTGGGCTAAGGTGGAGGATGAGCTTTTTTTCTGAAGAGTACAATTTCATTGCAGAGGACATCCCGAGAGCACACTGTTAAGATTTATGTTGCTGATTTTGGGGCGTGATTGTATACAGCAGTCAGCTGGTCTTGTACTCTTGTTAGGAAACCTTAAGTTATGGTTTCTAAGAGAACCTGCAGTAGTGACTATAGAAAGAAGAGAGAAAATCCAACATGGACAATGAAAAGAAAGGCAAGTCTTAAAGTTCATGACACTTAATCCTGTAGAGGAGGAGGTGGAAATCCAGGGAAAAGATAGAAGTGGAACGCAAATAAAAAGGACAGTTTGTAGAAATGGTGGAATCAGTCTTGTCACACAGCACAAAGTACCACGAATACTCCCTTCTGTTCAGCTCTGGAAAACACAGGCTAACTTCTCATCTACTTCAAGAAACTAGTGGATGCCTTTTAGGAATCAGTTTAGGTTAGAAGCTGGGAAAATGATTGGGGTATGTAAATGAAGGTCATACTGCCAGTAAGTCAGATTTAGTCTTACTGCTTATTTTGGAAACTAGTAATACCCTTAAATTGAAAGACGCAAAAAGGAAATATTATCTGAGCAAAACCAAATGCTGGCCAGCATTGTCTTTATTTGCTCAAATCCAGTGTTTTAAAAAGTGTTATCTTGAAGTTGAAGACACTCTACAGATAATATGTCTCCAAATAATTCTAACTTTAATGTTGAAAAACATACATGCAGTCTTTATTTTTAGCTTCCGCTTGATTTATTTTTTTTGTTTGATATTATGCTAAAGAAACCTGCTAAAAACTAGGTACACAATACTGGGTTTCAAGTTACTATATTTTGTTATTGAAGCATTTTATTTTTCTCTTCTAGCCTCTTGTGCCTCATAGAATTCATTCAACAAGTAGAAATGTGAGAGAAGAGAAGACACGTTCTGAAATAAACTGTAAGCATGTGTAATATGACAACATGAAATATTCTTGAAATGATCATTGCTATTCACTTATTTCAACTGTTATTCTGGGTATCTGACATGTATAGAAACATTTTTAGTGATCTGTAGGAAAATCAAAACTTACACTGTTTCACTTACGGATATAGGTTCTAGATGACTATGTAAAAGAAGTATTAGTGTAAAATATTTGAATACACCCTTTTTCAGCATTTCAACAAATCTCACTATTGTTTTGTCTTAATTGAACAGGACACAACCTGAGCTCTTCTGAGAACTGATTGGTATAGCTTTGTATGCCACTCCATATGCAGCAAGGATATCCGGAGTGATGCCGGGTTCTGCTGGGTAGCAGAGCGGCAGAGGAAGACTTTTCTTCCTTAATTTAGTATCTTGTTGTAGTTTTTGCTTTTGAAATTATACAGTCATGTAGCAATCAAGAAAGGAGGAGGTTGATCACTGGCCGTTAAAACCAGATTCCATCCCCCAAGTTGTAGTCATTCTTCTGTTTGAATTAAATCAGAGCAATACTTTGAGTTTTAGCTGTCTTTTCTTAAGCTAAAATTGAGGGGAGGAGTGTTAAAGAGAATCTGCCAAAGAGCTGTCCTGGAAGATGTGATAGCTCTCTCCAAACTTCATTCAAGGTTCTTCAGCGCTAGTGAATCTCCCAGAAGAACAGATCCAAGCGTGAATTCACACACTTGGATATGTTTTTTCTGTAAATTACAGCTATATTGCTCCTCTAAAGAGGGCACTTCACTGCTCTATTTGCTGAATGGTTTTCCTGATCCTTCTAATGAGTAGGTGGGGCAGATGGTCATTGTGCTGCCTCTGTGAGAGAAAAGTACTTTTGGGGCCCATTAGTTTCTAGCAGGTACAAGTTCGGTGTGTGCAGTGCAGAAGTTGCCATCAGTGGGGATATCATACACTCATTAAACTGGATTTTTCTTTTTTTTGTTAGCTTTTGGAGATTAATTTTGGCTAATTACAGTCCAACTTAAATTCTTGTTTTCCTTTTCTCCTCTTCAGTTGGTCAAGTCAAATTTGATCCACCCTTGAGGAAAGAGACAGAGCCACATCATGAATTTGTGAGTAACAAGCAGCATGAGCTATGCTCTAGACACTATTACTTGCAAATATCTGTGGAGGAGGGAAAATCCAAGATGTGTAGCCTACTTTCTTAGAAGTACTAAACTTGGTAGTGATTTTTCTGACTAGTTGTAATGTATTGGTCCTAAATTTTTGGGTGCCATTACGCTATGTGCAGCAAGGCCCCTTATTTGTGGGCTTTGCCAGGTGTGATGTGTGTGCTAAGCAACAGCTTTTTGTCTTTGTGGGCTTCCTCTATCCTTCCATACCTCATTGCCAGGTATATTTCTCCCTTTATTTATAGAGCTATTTTTTTAATTGTAGAATTACTGTGTGTACTCAAATGTTTCTCTCCTTTGTGCTTGTATTGACAATGATAATGGAAATAGTAAAACTGAGAGCCTGGGAAAGAGGTATGATGCATTTTTAAATACTGGATTTTTGTAGGGTTATTTCACCGTGCAAATAATTTTTCTGTGGCCCTGAACCACACCTGGGCCATGCCGGGTCTGGCAGTTGATGTATTCCGTAAAGGTGTATTGCCAATGTTTTCCTCCTATGTTTTCTTTTCTTTCATCAGTATAAGGGGTATGAGAACTCAAGCAGTGAGGGGAAAGGTGTCTGTTGTCACACACACAATTGCAGTAGCTTCCTCTCTTCTGTGGAGGTTGTTGCTTTCTACATTTGAGCACTTGGACAATTTCTTCACATTCCTAGACGAAAAAAACGCTCCTTTGCTTCCTTGTAGCAGACTCTTGTGTTCTCTTTGTTTTTCTGAGGCAGGTGTTAAGGTGAAAAAGTTGGCTTAGTACATAGGTGGGAGGAACATTGGCTTTGCTCCGAGTTGGTTTTGGGAAGGGTGTGTATCTAGGAATGTACTTCCTCTTCTGTAGTCTGCAAACCACCTGTGAGTAGGATTTCTGATGCAGATTTCCTTGTATAGCTCTGTAGTTGTAATAAAATCAGTGCCTCAGCTTTGAGTCAGCTGGCTGTGGGTGTATGAGGTTGTATAAAATCTGGCTCTTCCTCGGCAACTGGCTGAATAGGTAGTCGGCAGTTTCTGGTGCCTGTTCAAGACAGAGGAGAATAGCTTACAAATCACACGTAGAACTTGGGCAGTTATTTCAGATCTGTTATTTAGACCTTGACATAACTGCGTAACATCATCATTGAGGAGCCCTGGGTATACGAGTGTTTATTAAGTACGATAATGACGTCAGTGTTTCTACCGGAAACTCATCAGTTAACTCAAAATTATTTTTGGACTGATTCCAAGTTATCCTCTCCTTGCTTCCCTGTTGCATTGTCTGGATTGTTAAAAAAAATACAGTGGGTTGCATCATATAGTTCAAATTATAATAATTTTTCCCCTTCAGAGTTTTATTTCTTTATACACACACAGAATCATAATTGCAAAAATATGTTAATGAAGAAGCTGAAGTTTAAAAAAATACATTTTCCATTTCTTTCTTGTTTTATCAGTCACTGACTATACAAACCAGTTATTGGACAACTTCATGGGGCAGAGAAGTGTTTTCATTGCACCTTAGGAACTTGAGTTGCTTAACTGGGGAGAGAGATTTTCTACAGCAATTAAAGCACAACTTCGGAGAGCATTTCTTTGGCAGGTGTTGTCAGAAGGAAGTAATGGAGCCTTTTCTTATCTTGTGCATTAGCAATCAGGACCTTTACACTTTGGAATCTCAGAAGCTCTTGTTGCTCCAAGAACGCACTTGAGTGATCCAGTTTAATTCTGCGGTTAAGGAAATCTTAGTATTGTCTGTTCCTGTCAGAGTTTGCGTATTTGAAATCTGTCCAAAGAACTTGCCTGATCTATGTAAGGAAGACCTGTTACTACTTGTTCGGATCTTTCTGGAGAGGGAGGTTAACTGCTCCACTGCTCATATCAGAATGAAGCATGCAGCCCTGATCTCTCCTTTCCAGATAAAACAGAACTATAATTTTGAAAATGATGGGTCTAGAGACTAAAGAAAAACCATATTCTGTCATTAGATATAGAACCAATGGACAATTTCAATTGGCATGTCAAATGCAAACGAGATCTGTTCAGAGAATGGGTACTCTAGCAAAGAACCTTTGTACAAAGCAGGCTGAGGGAGACATTTGTAACAATCTACACACTCTGGGAGAAACTCTTTTCAATGGAAGTGGCAGCAAGAGATGCCTGTCTCTTCCTCCAACAATAACAGTGCAGATCCCTTTTCATTACAGCAGTTCTTCTGACCTTTTTGCTTCTGTCTCGCTAAAGCATGCCTAAACTTAATGCTTATTGACTTCTGGGTATGAGTGCCCAAGCCAAAGGACTGGACGACTGCAGCATGACGAGTTATTGGTGGTGGTGCACTGAGAGGTTGAACTGGTACATACTTGCCTCTTAATGAGTCAGTTTACTCATTACCACAGCTCAGGTGATGAACGAGAATTCGTTATTTTGGTGTGATTTGGCAGTGTTTGGTAATGTGACCATACCCTTAGTTGTATTTTACCCCCATCCCCAGAACTACCTTAATGTGATTTGAGTTTCAACTAACAGCTTCTTTTTAGCAAGAAAATTTCCCTATATGTAAACCTGGCTTTAAGTCGCAATGTAAATAACTTGAGTTTCTTGATCTCTATTTAATGAACAGCCTGACAGTAGCGATTTTTTGGACGATTCAGAGGACATATACTACACTGCAAGATCTAAACTGGTATTTTTAATCTTATGCCTTTCTTTGTCAGTGTTAGCTTTGTCTTGGTTTTCCTTTTTCAAAGCTCATGTTTTCTCCTGTTGTTGTACTGGTGTTTCCATCTGTGTAAAAGCCATTCCGTATAAGGATTAGTCCATACGTGTATTTCTATAATGTAGTAACATATTTGTGTTTAGTTGAATCACTTTTGTAGAAGGGGCTCAGTATTATGCACTCATTCTAATTTCTTTATTTAACGCTTTGCAATGCACAACTTGTTTTTGGAGGGTGATTAAAAATAGAAGAGACATTCTCATCTTATTTTTGTCTGGTAGTTCCTTTAAATAGTCTCATTGAAAGACTACAATTTTATAGAAATGTCTCTGAATTCTCCAGACATAGTTATGTTACGGAATGAGTATACACTTCATACAAATAGCAGGAAGTGGGGTCATAAGTGTTTTCAGTGGCATTTGGCATCGTTTATAGTCTGATACATTTTCCAGATTTTGTCTTACTGCACAGCTAAAAAATTTGGTTTTTAGCATTGCAATATAGAAATTGCTCTAGAAAGTGAGTTTTCTTATTTCTCTGCTCTTTAGGCACTATGTAGTTAGAAAAGTAATGCTTTTAAATCTTGGCCGTCTTCATATGATGTTGAAAAAAATGAGGAAACATTCTGTGCTAGATGAAGAGCGTTATTCTGCTAACTTTCTGTGATTTGGGAGACGTTTAATAGACGTGCACTGAGGGGAAAATGGAAAACTGGGGTCTTTGGGAATGTCTTGTTTTGGTTTTTATGTGATATTTTTTTGTTTGGATTTTGTTTGTTTGTTCTGGCATCAGTTGTCTTGGTGTGACTTGAATCTGCCAATACCATCGTTACCGAAAGCTTAGACTATCTTCTCCATTCTTGAAAGGAACTTCCTGTATTCCTTGATTATAAAATAGTTTCGCAAATTGTTTTGAGAATAGTAGCTTAGATTTTTCTGTATGCAGTCAGAACACCTCCATCCTGTGCAGTTGCTCTGGTTTTGGGAGTGTGGTTTTGGTTTTTCTGTTTGGCTTGGTTTTGGTTTCATCTTTTCGGTTTAACACCTTTTAAAATCTGTCTTTTTCAGGTTACTTTCAGTGTTTTTGCATATCTTGCTAACCTAGTATCTGTGGGTCTAAGAGATGAATGAGAACATGTCTCCTAACTGGACTTCCTTTCCCATCCTTTTGACCCATGCTGTTCAGTACACTCTTCAAAAATGATTACTATGATAAAGCTTATGAAGCACTGTTGTTATCACAGTCGTGGGAGGGGTTTTAAAGTTAATCGACCACACTTCCTTTGTTTCGGTGCTTTCTTCACAACCTGTGCTCCTTGTGAATCAAACAGAATTCTGATTTGGTGGTAATGCTTCACCCATTTGTGAGATTTTTCCAGTAAGACTAATCCTTCTGGAAATGAGAAGAAATATTTTGCTAGTTGGTTCATTCTTCTGTTGTGGACCAGGACATACTAATGAGACTTTCTCTCTCCTTCCCCTACTCCCCGCTCCTGCTCTGATGGTATTGAGTTCAGATATGTTCACTGAGAAGTGATATGTGGATTTTTCAAATGTAATCAAGAGCAAAAGATTATACTTTTTCACAGGCATAATATGTCACCTGCTACTGTCAGGCTCTTTCTTATGCTGGTCTTCTGGTTTTATAAAATACCTTATGAGCAACAACTCTTTTGCAGACCTGTGTGTCTTTATGGTGCTACAAAGAAAATTATCAGGAAATTGCAAATGGCAAACAGACAAGGACAAGACAGTACTTCTCTTTGATCTTCTACAAATATACCCCTTTGATTCATAGCTAAATAAATAATGTAATATTTTTGTCTAGGTACAAGGTTCTTCTCTTTTTTCAGGATAGATTTTTTTTTTAGTTTTTCTGCAACTAGACAATTTTGTCAGGAACTTAACTTGGTTACCTTCCATCGTTTGAGATTTTTTTGCATATACTCCTTCCTGTCATTTCAAGTTCCTCATGTTCCTGTTCTGGTCATTGCACTGTGTTTTGGCAGCTGTTTTCTGACAGTCTCCTTCGCCTCAGGAGCAGCAGAGGTATGCTGGACTCTAAAAGAAGAAAAAAGGGGAAAAAAAAAAAATTTACCTTACGTGCACATTAGACTTTACATAGGGTAGACCTGAAACAAATGCTTCTTCCATATTTTTCACTTTCAGTGTACTTTAAAAGCAGTTGTTTGGTTACAGACTCAAATAAGTGGGAGAACTGAGCATTGTGTTTGCAGGGAGCTTGGTAAATGGTTTAAATCAAAGTAGTCCACTCTGAAATTGTGTGCAACTTTGTTATAGAACAATTTTTCAGTTTTTTTGCTATTGATCCTGGGGAAAGCACCTGTAAATCCAATGGCTAACCAAACGTGTGACTGTTCGTCTTGTATTGGGGCAGCCACCACAATGACATTGTCAGGAATCTACGAGTTGGCGTAGTAGGACCAATTTTTTGTCAGTTGAAATGTTTTTGCTGTAGTTAAGCATATGTTCAGAAGTAGTTTCAAGTATGTAACAGTCCTGAGGAAAAATGTGCAATTTTTTCAGGTTATTTTTTCCACCAGATCAGTTCCCCATTTGGGTTCCCTGTGTGGCATTGCAAATGGCTGTGTCAGTGTGGTGAAGGGAGGTGTCTGGGGTAGGGAGAAGCTGGGAGTAAGAGCTGCTAAACCCAGCTTCTGCAAAGCTGTATGTGTAACTGCATCCCCCTTTCTGAGGTGACGTGTTGTACTTATGAGTGGTGGGGTCTGTCAAACTAAATCTGTATGAGAATTTAGCTTCTGGTCCCAGAAATGCCATTTCTGAGAAACAGAGCTTACTGTTGTTGTGATTCAAACAAAAGGTCATGTTGAGTAAATAAAAATATTTTCATCCAGGTTGTCCTGATCTGCAATGAAATATTGTGTCAAAGAATCTTCCCTTTCATAGTGAGATGAAAAATAATTCCAGTTCCTATACGGCAGACTGAGCTGCATACCTCGTCAAGTTACAAATACCATCTGAGAATCTGTGTGTTGAATACTACAGGCTAAGTTAAAGAAAGTCCAGTGTAGAAACATTTATTTTTTCCCGCAACACAAAGAAAAAAAAAATCACTAGTTATAGTGTTACAAATCAGTTAATATGATGCAGACTGAGACCAGGTGGAATGCATCCAAGGTGCTGAGGTAGCTGGCCAATATTATTATTATGAGACCACTCTCAGCACTTAACAAAAAAAAATAAACCCACAGTGGGCTGCTAGTCAGAGGAACCTCAACAAGCTGGAGGAGTAGACAGCAAAACCCCGTGGGGTTTAACACAGCTAACCGAGAAGTCCTACAGCTATGGTAGACCAACCACATGCACAAGAAGAGACTGAGGATGAAGCCAAGCTGGCTGGGGGTGGGAAGGGCAACTCTGTAGAAAAGGCTTTAGAGGTCCCAGCAGACAAGGAGGGGACTACCCATCAGCAGCACACACTTGTGGTATCATAAGTGGCTGTTGTGGTTTTAAACCTGGCTTGCAGTGAAACACCACACATCTGCTCACTCACCCTCCCCCCGCCAAGGATGGGGGAGAAAATTAAAGGGGTGAAGGGAAAAGAGGCTCATGGGTTGAGATAAGAACAATTTAATAACTCAACTACAATAACATTGAAATAATAATGATAATAGTAACATATACAAATATACAAATGAGTGATGCACAGTAAAATTGCTAGCTACATGAAGACCAAGTATCAGCCTGTTACTGGCTAATGATCCCAGAGCAGAGAGAGTCCCGAAACCACAACCCTAGAAAAGAGATAAGAGCCTGAGCATCCAAGAGACCAAGAGCCAACTGAGAGAGAGAGAATGACCCCAAGAAAGAGAACTTCTGGACTGATCCTCATCTATATGCTGGGCATGACATGCGTGGTATGGAATAGGCCATTGGCCAATTTGGGTCTCAATCCTAAACCTAAGGTCGAATCCTGGCGTGGTAATTGGGGCTGTGCTTCCTCCTAGATTCTCCGGCGCCTGTAAACACTGGCAAAGCAGAGAAGCTGAAAAGTCCTTGACTGTCCTGGAAGGAACTATAAACTATCAGCGTGTTATCAGCGACCTTCTTGGCACAAATCCAAAATGTAACCTCTTACTAGCTGCTATGAAGAAAAATTAACTCTGCCCCAGGTGAAACCACGACAGTGGCCAACCACAGTGGAGCCAAAGGGGGTTACTCCCTCTGTTTGGCACTTGGAAGGCCACATCTGCATGTGGTGTCCACTTCTGGGCTTTGCAGGACAAAGACATTGACGGACTGGAGGGAAGCCAGCAGGAGGCCACCAAGATTTTTCAAGTGATGGAGCAAATAGCACAGTAGGAAAGGCTGAAAGAACAGAGCTTTGTAGCCTGGAGAAAGTAACTGCTGTCTTCAGCTATCCTGCAGGGCATTATAGAGAAGACAGAGCTAGACTCCTCTCAGGTGCCCAGTGAAAGGACAAGAGGCAACAGGCACAAGTGTCAGCAATGCAGACTTTGGCCATGAGGAACCTGCTCCTTCCCATGGGGGCTGTGCAGCCCTGGGACAGAGCCTAGAGATGCTTGGTTGTCTCCAGCCTGAGATGGATTCAAGCTTTAGCTGGATAAGCCCAAGTTAATCTCTGGATGTAGCTTGGAAGCTGCCTCTGTTTTAAGCAGGAGCAGGCTAGAGATCTCCAGAGGTTCCTTCCCACCTCATCTTTTTTGGGACAGTGTTGAATTCTGCCATTTTAGAAATTGACAGAGGATTTGAACAGAACTTGGATTTAATATCTTGGGTTCCAACCTACAATTGTTTTCAATTGTTAGGAGCGTAATGTTAATTTTAGACTTCCTTAGCAAAGAATTCAGTAAGAGGTTTGCAGTTAGCATGCAGTCTGCACTGTTGTATTTGCCAGATGCATTTATACATTTGGTCCTATTTGAATAATTTGGTCATGGTTGGTTTTTTTGTTTTGGCTTATAAATATATCCTGGGTTTAATAATTTGTGATAGCTTTTGGTAACACTTAATTTTAGGAGTGCAATGTTTCAGCATAGCTATTCTGTGTTAGTTAATTATTTGTGGCAGAAAAGTTAATATATTGGTAGGAGAAGATGGATTTAAAGAAGTCAACACAGATAATAGAGAACTTTGCCCAGAAGCCTTTTTCTTTGGTTTAAGTCACTTTTCTCCTCACTACACGTGCATGCATGTGCTTTTCCTTTGTTACAAGCCATGAAGACTCCTATCCTACTTAGTTGCAGTATGCTTTTAGAGTTATGTTGGCTATCGATGCTGAATTTCAGAGAGTCTTTGTATATTGTTCAGCTTAGGTAATGAAATGATGTGTGATCCTTATGATCAGAAGAAAAGAAGTGAAAATGGGGGGAAAAGGGCCTAAGGGTTTGAGATGTGGTTTTTAAAATTTATTTTCCTTCCATGTATGTTTTGGGTATTTTCTGCCTTGGCAAATGTAATTGAGGAGATGTTCAATTCTATTGCTAGGAGGCAGTAGTCCAAAGGTGACTTTTATTCTTTGAAATTCAGTTAATTCCCCAGAATTTTGTGGATTTAAAGTCTTAATTTTGCCACTCCCAATGGTCTTGCTTCCCACTAGCTTTCAGGAACAGCAAATGTAGGAAGTAACTGTGAATTGCAGGTTCACCCTATATATTCTCTTCTGGTTTTTGAAGGACTGCACACCTAGAAATAGATTTCCAGTACAGCTCAGCCCTACAGAACAAATTAGGGACATTAAGACTTGTCAAATTACTGTAACAATTAATTCATCATGAAATTCTGCAGAAAATAAAAAGCAGCTTTTGAAGTTTGAATTGAAGAAGGGATTGTAGATTTGATCATTCCTGGGGAACTGGTTTCGTAGCATGGCCTTACCACCAAATTTGTGTTTGCTTTGAGGAAATATTTATACTTTTTTTAGTCATTGATTACTTTGCACACGTGATTTATCTGAAGGTGTGATTTGCCTTTCTACGTGACTTTTTTTTTCATTTATTATTACCCGGGCTGTTGAGAAGAACTGGTAATTATTCCCTGCATTGCCTTTTTTTCAAAGGTGTTGCACTTTTTTAAAAGCTCTCTAGCTCTCAATATTTATCTGTGGAGTGCACAAGGAGGAATTTCCCTAGCAGTGAGTTATTTCACATTTGGAGTGAAAAACAGCAAGATCTAAAGGGCTTAGAAGAACACTAACAAGCTAGTTAAGGCAAAAAAAGATACATTTACAATTAGAATCATAGTGAAATAAATGCTAATAGGCAGCAAAATAGTAAACCGAATCAAAGCAAAGCTTTTGTCCTTTTGAAGTGTTTAAACATAAGTAATTCTGACAAATGTAATTTTTCATAAAGAAAATTCCAGTAAAGCTTAAAAACTCTGGTGACAGGGGAAAACTCCTTATGTTTTAAGAGGGGTATGCTTATTTTCTCTTACTGATCTTCCTGTCATTGCTGTACAGTATTATAGCCATGCATTGCAGGGTGCGTAAGTTCAAACGGACAGATGTTTTGGCTCTGCCCAGCAGAAGATCTTCATTTCCCACTTTTGATTAATGTGATTTTGCAGTATGTAGACAAAATGCTTGTCACTTCAAGGTGAAGATCTCGGATCCGGGGTTGTTTTTCTCAACAGCCTCCCAGTCTTCGTTCTGGCGTCCTCTTATGTAGACTCAACCAACCTGTTTTACCTCCTTGTTTGTGAGTCTGGTGGCACCTTAGGTTTCCAGACTTACTATTTTCTGCTCTGGAGCCTGAATCTTCAAAATAACTGTGCTTACATGTGGAAGATTTTGAGATTGCGTAGAAGTAATATAAGTACTCACAGTAAAGAAAGTTAAATGTGTTCCTTTGTGGTGGATGGGAGTACATCAACTGGTGGTGAGGACCATTAGAAAGGAATTGCCTGGATAAGGTGACAGATGTTGGGAGTGATGAAGAGACTGGAATTTTGGAGGACCTGGAACGGCCTTTCTTGAGGGAAGGAGACTTGCTCAGCTTGCTTAGAGCAAGGAGCAGGAGGAGTCAAGACTGGGGCACAGGAGGAGGATGAAACTGTGAAGAAGGAAGATAAAGGTAGCAGGAAGGATCAAAGATACCTGTGACTGAGGCCTGACCCCTTCCACCTGCTACCTTGCAGAGCCCAGGACACGTACCTGGAGAGGAGGGAGCCTTCCTCCCCGCCAGCATGGCCACTTGTGAGCCCTCCTTTCCTGTCACCTAACTTTCTAGCTCCACTGACTGATGTCTGGGGAAAAATCCTGTGGCCCTTGTGAGACATCCATAGAAGTGGATGGGCTTTGGGGGTTTCTTAATTGAGTTCTAGAAAAAAAGCTGGGTAATAAAGTTTGCACAAAGATTGAAAAGCCAGTCTCTCTATGGTTCAGGAAAAACCAACATTGGCCTTGCCTTTGCAACTTTTATTCAACCATCTGATCTATGCATTCTTTTACATCAAGTAATTATTGGACATTTTCCACAGTGTATCACTTGTCTTGGGAAACTCTGGGAAGTCACTGAAACAATCAACGGCTACCGGCAGCTGTGGTAGAAACACCCATGCAGAAACTACTACTTAGCTTTACAGAACAGAATTGAGGGTTCAGGAAACAACCTGTAACTCCTTGCCGAGCAGAAAACAGTTAAAGTGATTGCCCTTCAGTCTGGAGATGAAAGCTGCAGTGGCTTCTGCTTCGTCAGCTTGGAGCACTGGCAAGTCCCGTGCGAGAGTTTTCCTCTGAATTTTAAAAATGCCTTTTTGAGAGGTCAGCCCCATGAGCTGTTGTTGTTTAAGTTTATTGCTATTGTGGGTTGGGTATGTGGGCATCTTCGTGAAGGATGGCATGCTTTTGATACAGGCTACAGCTGAAAGAGGTTGTTCAGCAGAAGATGTTGGGAGACCTTTAAAATGTTTCTGTGAAAGGAGCACTCCATTTATCACTAACTTAGGGGATCAATACCTCTTTTCTCCTGGTGAATACACTCAAGTATTTTGGGAGCAAATGCTCAGATCTTTCCTGTTGTGATCCACCTGAGGAATAAAATAACCTGGAATTGTAGCAGTATCCTCCTGGCAGACGCAGATTTGATGGTCCTTCAGTGTGGTCCCTGTGTTCCCATTAATGCATTAAATTTGTATGCTCTATAGCATCTACGAATAATAGTGTTGAAGGCCTGCTACCACTTCTTTTTCCAAGTAGCCCATGCTCCATGGTTGCTTGAGTGCTTGAATTTGCTGTTCATATTGGTTTTTTTCCTTTTCGGTACAAACGGTGATTTAAAAGTATACATGAGAATGTATATAGTTATACTTAAAATATGTGTATTTAGCTATATTTATTATAGCTATAACCAGAGCTAGAAAAACTCTTTTACTCTCTGCTTATTTCTGTAACATCCCCGTGTGCTAAAGACATTTCAGGCTCCCTGCCAGAGCTACTCTCCATCTGAAATGAATACTATAGTGTGCCAGTGAGAGGTGGCTGGGTTCTCTACAGGGTCTGATAGATGATGAAGTCTTTGGGGTTTTTTTGTTGTTGTTTCTTTTTTTTTTTTCTAAATTGTATTTTTGTTGTTGTTTTGTTTCCTTTTCAGCAGCTTACTTTATCGGAGCAAAGTATCTGTGTGTCCAAGGAGGGAGCTAAGGTCAGACTTTTAAAAGGATTTAGAGATGTAGCAAAGTGGCAGAGAGGAGATTTTTTGGGGGGTACAGTGGGCGTGACAGTGGTGGTAAGGGCCAGGAAGGTCAGAGGAAGGAGCTCGTTTGGTAGCTCAGGTATGGTAGAGGGGCAGCATGACACAGGGTTTGTATTTGATGCTCACCTGTTCGTCTTAAAGATTTGTTCTCTTATATTTGTAGGATTTACAGCTAGAATATGGTCATGGTCCTCAGTGTGGCTACTTCTTGGGTGCAAATAAGTGAGTAAGCAACGGCATTTTCTGTCTTTAATACATTCAGGACTTCTAATATAAAAGTTACAAATGTGTGTTAAACGCATTAGCTGAAATGTATGTAGTAAAATATGTCAAGCTTGTTTACATCAGTTACAATTCCAAAATCACTATTTATTTCTAAAATAATAGTAATTCCAATGATATAGAATTACAGCACTTTTTCATTATTTGAGGTTGTATTGACCATATTGTCTCTGTGGTGCTGTAAGATTCCTTTTAAGAGCTTTTATCTTGGTCTGCTCATCAACAAAATGTTCTGCGTAAGTCCCACAGAGCACAACTTTACCCCATCAGTGCTGCTCTTTGACATTGCTTTATGCCCTTCTTCACGTTGGAGGACTCTAGGAACATTCAATTCTAGATGCTTTAAAAAATAAAACTTGCCTGTCTCAGCAACATCCTTTTAACTTCATGTTAATACATTTAGTAGTTTTGTTGTATTAATTATATTAAATAGTTTTCCATGTGATTCCTCTTTTCCACACAATTTCTTAATTTACATTTATGCATGTCAGAATTAGGATGCCTAGCTTTGCTAAATTAAATCATATTAAAAAAATGCAGAAAATCTAGGCATAGAACATAATATTTTTTGCAATCTTTTGGTTGGGGAAAATAGGAATACTGATATCTTCCAAAATCCTGTTGTTTCTCCTCCCTGTGTTTTGCCTGCTGTTCCTCCCTGTCTGCGTTTTCAGATAAAGACACAAAAAGGAAGAAGTTCAGAATGTTACAAAAATTACCTAGGGAAAAATGAATTAATTTTAATAGTAGTTCAATCCTCTTGTCAGTTTGATTTTTATTTTTTTTTATTATTATGATTTTCTTTGATAGTGTGGATGGTTTAAATTGGATCAAGCTCAGTCGTCAGTGTTTCACAGTACAAGGAACAAGGACCAATGCACTTAACAACAATACATTAATAAACTCATAGGGAAGTGTGTTGTGTAAAAAAAAAAAATGCAACTATATTCACGTGTAGATGATCAAGTATGTTCTGAAAGCCAGCTGAAATAACATGCTTTGGATTGTTTACTGATAGAATCACAGGAGCCTTTGCTCTGGCTTTTTGATAATTAATTTGTGTGCCACAATTAAACTGTGTTCTTATTCTTATTTAATGCTAAAGGAGTCTCTTAAAATCGGTTGAAGAAGAACTGCATCAGCGGTAATTTTATTTTTTTTTCGTCTTTTGTATTTCAAAGTAATTTGTGCATTGATTTCTTATGTCTGTCACAACTAGTTCTTGTTTGTCCCTGTACTTGCTGAGAGTACAGCTCCAGGTACCAGTATAAGTTCCTGTGTGATCTGATCTAGGTGTTCCTGCTCCAGCAGGGGGATTGGACTGGATGATCTTTCGAGGTCCCTTCCAATCTCTAACATTCTGTGATTCTGAGAGGATATGGGAGAGGCTTAGTTGTATGGATTGCAGCTGTGCTTTAAATAATAATAATGATAAAAAGCTAAAAGACAGTAAAATTCTGAAAAAGAGGCAGTAGCCCTTGAGCTCAGAATTTTTCACAGTAACCATGGTAATTTTAATACAACTCAGCCATAGTACCTTGTTCATTTTTTTAGGGGACATGTGGCACATTTAGAAGATGATGATGATGCAAATGATGATGCTAAACAGTAAGTCCTTTCTTCTTGTAAAAAATAAATAAATAGATATGAAAGCTTATCCTTGAATAGATAAAAATTTTAAGAAAAGGTGAATCATGTTCTGTCCATCATAGCTCAGGATTCTTCTTCTATAGCATTTTTAAAGATAGGCATTTAATATTGTTTCTAGATAACATCACCAGAAGTTTTCTTATTCTGCTGATAAACTTGTGATAAATTCTATTGAACAAAAATCTTGGCATTGTCATGTTGAGCCAGTCATTTGTCTGACCCTGGTCCTGGTGTCTTCTTGAGAACTGATGACTGTATATTAAAATACAGCTCATTATAAATGCAGAAAGTATGTACATAACAGTCTTCTCTAGATGATTGAGTTTGTTCGGTCCCCATTCTCAGCTAGGAGGATGCTTGTATGGGTGCTTGATTTTGGAATAGTGCTGGCTCCCTTACCAGAGAGAGCAAGGTTATACGACAATATAAATCAGCATGTGTTAAATTCATTGTACTCATATTAAGTTCCACTGGTATAAGTATTCTTATACTCTTTTTGATTTAGAGATGAGAGCTGAAACAATTCAAAATGTACAGCCAGTATGTGGAAATTTACATTCCTAAATAAAGATGCCATTGACACTGAATTCTTGTTTACTTTCTGTTAATGGATAATTTTGAAAGCTGTTGCTTCATACCAGAAACCTGTAAAACGTGCTGTTACCTACTGCTGGCATCTGTCTCTTACAGAGAACCAAATACGTCTCTCTTTTTTTTTTCTTGAGTTATTTTACTGCTGTTCTTTTATAGCAAAGGCAGTGTTTTTTTATCACTGTTGTGAGCATAAGGGACAGCCCTCGTCAAAAAGGGTAAAACTACTGGTAGTGTCTGATGTCAGCTAGTCCATTAAACTTGCGTTGTTTAATGATCAACTTTTCCAAACACAAGTATGTTTGCTGTTTGATGCAAGTGATATTTACAGAAGAAAAATTATTTTTAGTAAATTTTTAGCAGGCTTTATTCCTTCGCTAATTCCTTAAGAAATTCTTCATATTTCATTATTAAGCAGTTGTTTCAAGGCATGATTGATTATACAGTTTATCAATAATATGAAACTCATGTGTCTCGTCTTTGAGAGGAAGAGGTTGATAATGCTACTCACTGATTTGCTCCCTTGCATTTGTACCAAGCTGAAAACCTGCTTTGCTCATAGCTGGATAGACCTGGGTAATGATAACTCAGGCTTCCTGCACTGAAGGATATAAGAGTCCTCTGGAGCTCCATAGTGCCAGCTCCACTCTGATGGCCTTCAGTGAAGATGCTCTGGATACCTGTGCTGCTGCAAGCCAGCTCAGCTTGATTCCTCCATCCATAGAAATCTCTGGATGTTTTCTGTGTACAGCTCTGCATCTCTGTTCATTTTTGCTAAATGTTCCTTTCTGCCCCCTGCCTGCCCCCACTCTCCTTGCCCCCCCGCTTCTTGCTCTGTTTGTAGCCAGGATCATCAACTTCAGTAATATTGCAGGGCGTGGGATCTCGTGATTCCTGTTGTCTTGAAGCTTGCACTGATTTTTATTTTTTTTTTCCAGTGCTTTTGAGATCCTTGTTCCTTGCACGAGCTCCCTCAGAACTTTCAAACAGCTTTGACTTTAGGAGCTTCTGTCACTGTCGTGTTTCTGTGGATTTTCTTTTTTAGGTTAAGCAAGAAAGAACCTGCTAGCTTCCAGAGAGGTTCTAATTTGTCTGACCATAAGGACGGTCACCAACGGTCTTCCAAAAAGTCCTGGTGTTTTTTGTTTCTTCCCATATTTCATCCTAGGTGTTCTTGCCCTACGGAGAGGGGCAAGAGTCTTGTATCAGACAGATTCTGCATCTGTGCCTTTCCTCTTGGTACCTATTTGAGCCCAAAGCTCTGTTGCAATATGTTGGTTCATCAGCTTGGTCTCAGATATCTTTCTCTGGAGCCCATTCTGTGAGATGGAGCTGCAGTTGAAGAGCACGTATGACATAGGTCACTTTTCCCTCCAGATCCACACCAAAAACAATGAAGCACCTGTACACCTTCCAGTCCAAGCTGATGCCACTGCATGATTCTGAAGCTGGGCGATTCATAGCAGCAGAGAATCCACATGCTTCAGGGAACAATATAAAGTTATCTCTCTTCATTTAATGATTTTGATCATTTTGATATTTCTTTTTGTCTCATGTGCAGCAAAACTGGCTGTGGTTGAACTTCCTGGTTATGGAACCCAGGAAAACAGAAATTACTGGGGCACTGCCCTGCATGATCAGCATTGACAAACTGCACATAAACCTTGCTGTTGAAACTAGGGCACACAGCCCTTTGTACAAATGTCTGTCACATTTATACCAAACCGTTGGCTTTTGATTTTTCACATTTGGCTGACTAATAGCACTGTGATGGCTGTCTGAGATGCAGGGAAGTGTATGAAAGAAAATACAAGTGGAGCTTGGACGCACAAGACTGAGGACTTAAGCTTGGTCCCGTGTTATGAAGAGAAGAAAATTTCCACCACCACAGCAGCTGAAGTGCATGATATAGGGTAATCCATTCTCAGAAGTCCCCCTCCAGTTTCTCTGGAATAAAAGCAATTGGTAGTGAGATGGATTGTGAACTGGCTGGAGAACAGAAGCCAGAGAGTTGTGGTGAATGGGATGGAGTCTAGTTGGAGGCCTGTATCTAGTGGAGTCCCCCAGGGTTCAGTATTGGGACCGATACTATTCAATATATTCATCAACGACTTGGATGAGGGAGTAGAGTGCACCCTCAGCAAGTTTGCTGATGACACGAAACTGGGAGGAGTGGCTGACACGCCAGAAGGCTGTGCTGCCATTCAGCGAGACCTGGACAGGCTGGAGATTTGGGCGGGAAAAAATTTAATGCAATTTAACAAGGGCAAGTGTAGAGTCTTGCATCTGGGCAAGAATAACTCCAGGTACCAGTACAAGTTGGGTACTGACCTGTTGGAGACTAGTGCAGGGGAGAGGGACCTGGGGGTTCTGGTGGACAGCAGGATGACCTTGAGCCAGCACTGTGCCCTCGTGGCCAGGAAGGCCAATGGCATCCTGGGGTGTACCAGGAGGGGCGTGGTCAGTAGGTCGAGAGAGGTTCTCCTCCCCCTCTACTCTGCCCTGGTGAGACCGCATCTGGAATATCGTGTCCAGTTCTGGGCCCCTCAGTTCAAGAGGGACAGGGAACTGCTGGAGAGAGCCCAGCGCAGAGCCACCACAATGATGAAGGGAATGGAGCATCTCCCTGCTGAGGAAAGGCTGAGGGAGCTGGGTCTCTTTAGTTTGGAAAAGAGGAGACTGAGGGGTGACCTAATCAATGTTTATAAATACGTGAAGGGTGAGTGTCAGGAGGATGGAGCCAGGCTCTTCTCTGTGACATCCAGTGACAGGACAAGGGGCAATGGGTTCAAGCTGGAACATAAGAGGTTCCACTTGAATATGAGGAAAAACTTCTTTACAGTGAGGGTGACAGAGCACTGGAACAGGCTGCCCAGAGAGGGTGTGGAGTCTCCTTCTCTGGAGACATTCAAAGCCCGCCTGGATGCGTTCCTGTGTGATATGATCTAGGTGTCCTGCTCCGGCAGGGGGATTGGACTGGGTGATCTTTCGAGGTCCCTTCCAATCTCTGACATTCTGTGATTCTGTGATAAAACGCCCTGACAGAAACTCCTGAAAAGAATGAAGCAAAGCAGACAAGTTGTTCATCTGTAAACAAGCAAACAGATGTCTTACTATTTGGATATTTTCACAGAACTTTGGAAAATACTTTAAAAATAAGGAAAATATTGTGCAATAATGTCAAGTTTCCACAATTGTATTCTTAATATGTTTAATGAAAAGAATTTTCTGTTCCAAAAGATTAGGAAACAGGACAGTGTAAGAGTTTTTAAATACATGAAGAATTTAGGAATTTAGGATTTTTTCTTAAATGCAGCATATTTTTTAAAACACAGAACCGCCAAAGGAAGAATGCTCCTGATGCTTCGGCTTCCTTGTTTCCTGCTGGTGTCTTGTACTGTTGAGCCAAGCTGTTGAATTGTTCTTGTATTAAAAGTTTTCTTTCTTAAGGTTTCTATGAAGAAACTCATTGAAGGCAAAAAAAAAAACCCGCAAGACAACCCAGACAGCGGGCTAGCTGTCCATTGCAAATGGATTTTGCTTTCACGTGTAAAACTGAAGAAGTCAGTGGTAAATTTTTCAAGGAATGGTATTTCATCAGTTTTCTTGTAGCTCCCCTTTGCCCACATACCAACAGATGGCCCCTTAGGAAAGCTCACTGATATCCTAAATCTTTCGCCTCTCAGCACAGAAAAGTTAAGGCCTGCTCTGCGTCTTCCTACTTTTTTTCTGCACAAGTATGTGCATTTTCAACAAATGGGTTCATGGGACTTTGTGTTTTCAAGGGAGGATCTGTGATACTTGAGTTTTCAGATAGTATCTGTGGTATGCACCGCAGTTAACAAAGCATTTGAAAGTATTCATGATGTAGTTTAGATGTAATTGCGCTGTTGACAAGTTAATGGTGTTTATTTCTATGGCATTTATAAAATGCTGCGTCCTCTTGGACACTGCAATAGGAGGTTCAAAGAGCTGCACTGGATAACAACCTGGTTTGTTTCTTTTCTTTATAGTGCTACCATGAAACCTAAAGTGCCACCTCCTTTACCGCCAAAGGTGAGAGAGATTTTGTTGCCTAGAATAAAAGGGCACTTTAAATAATCAAATGCAGAAGTATCTAAATTGCTATACTGATGATTCACTCACTTGAGCCATGACTTGATGACTTGAGAGCAGCCCTGCGGAGAAGGCCTTGGGGGTCCTGGTGGACGAGAAGCTGGACATGAGCCAGCAGTGTGCGCTTGCAGCCCGGAAGGCCAGTGATGTCCTGGGCTGCATTAAAAAAGGGGTGGTCAGCAGGGATAGGGAGGTGATTGTGCCCCTCTACTCGGCTCTTGTGAGGCCCCATCTGGAGTACTGTGTCCAGGCCTGGGGTCCCCAGCACAGGAAGGACGTGGAGCTCTTGGAATGGGTGCAGAGGAGGCCACAAAGATGATCAGAGGCTGGAGCACCTCTCCTATGGAGAAAGGTTGAGGGAACTGGGCTTGTTCAGCTTGGAGAAGAGAAGGCTCCGGGGAGACCTCATTGCAGCCTTCCAGTGCTTGAAGGGAGCCTGTAAACAGGAGGGGGAACGACTATTTATGGGGGGTGATAGTGACAGGACGAGGGGGAATGGTTTTAAACCAAGAGAGGGGAGATTTAGGTTGGATATTAGGCGGAAATGTTTTCCTGTGCGGGGGGTGAGGCACTGGAACAGGTTGCCCAGAGAAGCTGTGGATGCCCCATCCCTGGAGGGGTTCAAGGCCAGGCTGGATGAGGCTTTGGGCAACCTGGGCTAGTGGAAGGTGTCCCTGCCCATGACAGGGGGGTGGAACTCAATGATCTTTAAGGTCCTTTTCAACCCAGGCCATTCTGTGATTCTGTGAAGACTTGAATTGAGTTTTAAGTCAAGGGTATATCCAGGAGGTTGACCTATATGTTCATAGCCTTTAATTGCAAATCTGCCTGAAGTCTGCCCTGTAGGGCGTTTGTCAGTGTGAAAGTGCTGTTTCTGACTAATTGCGCTTCTGATACTTCAGAACGAATAAACTGTGTAGTTAAAAAATACAATGCCACGAATAATTTTTTAATAAAGAGCTGCCAAATAAAGCTGCTTGCTAACTTTTAATGTCTGAATGGTGACCTTCAGAGGCATGCCTGGATCACATATTGGGGTTTGCATGCTGCTTCTTGAAGAGTTAAATGAATCTTTTCACACTGAATTTATCTTGATATGAGCAAAAATAAAAAGAAAAAAACTTTTATTTTTTTGTCCAGCTGTCAGTTCCCCAGGCAAAAACTGCAGGTTTGATTACTTACCACCCTGTGCTTACTATCTTTGCATAACTGAGAAGGATTTTACAAGCAGCATTAGTGCAGCCAGTGTCTAAACAACATTGTCCTTTGTGGTTACATCCCCTATTTGGCATTCTTTACACAAAGTTTTGCCCATATCATTGAATGTTCCCTAGTTTCTACTTAAATGTCTGGTTTGGTTATATGTAGTCATAACCAGTGGCATTTCCACATGCCCAGTAGTGGTTTAATGCATGACTTGAATACAATAATTTTTTAATTTGTCCTTTGTCGATAACAAGGTTTTCCTTATTGCTATGCATTTCCTTATAGTTTGTTTTTGAAAGAAATTTGCATGGCAGAACATGTTGCTTTATCAATTTACTTGTGAGAATTCCAGGATCCAGATACTGCACGTGGTTTGTTTTTTTTTTTTTTTCCTTCTCATTGAGAAGTAGCATGGGTGCTTTGAATCTTTTTTCATTATGTTTCTATTATTGCTATGTCTTTTTCAGCCTAAAATCTTTATCCCCCAAGAAACTCATTCTTCTGAAAATGATAATCAAGGGACAATCAAGAGATGCCCAACATCAGAGAGTCCAGCAAAATCTGCATCTCAGGTTCCACCCAGACCGCCGCCTCCTCGGTTACCTCCACAGAAATCTAATGCTTTAGGTAATTAGATTGACACCAAGAAGTATAGAAATATTTCTTAAATAATCTTATGTGATTTTGTTTCTACATCCTCACCTATGCACACATTAAAACCTACTGTAGTAATTTTTCTGTTGTGGGGAAGTAACAAAGTGCATGAAAGCACAAATGCATGAAGAAAGCACACTCAGAGTCGTAAGGGTCAAATGTACCTTCTAGTAAAGTCACTGACATGATTCCTGCTGGTGCCATTGGTGACACAATTGCTTTTCTAAGCGGCAGGCTTATAACGTTAGCATATCAGAATTGTCACAGGGGATAAAAAAGTTTTCCTGTATGTAGGTTTCAGGTTCTGGCCCTGTGTGTCAACTGTTGTTGTCATTTGACATGTGAAGAAGGGAGTTTTGCTTTCAAAGTTTGCTTTTCTATGTAATGAACTGGGTTAGGTAGTATAACAGGTAATTGTGCTTGTTTACTGCTGGCTCAAGCAGTTCCTTTTATGCCTTTGTTGAAGTCTGATGCTTTTGAGAGTTGTCCTGGACTGGCTTGTTTTAAGCAAGCTTAATGTCTGACTCGTAGTTGACACCTTGCTAGCTGGTCCTTGCTATAGATTTAGTACTGCAGTTGATGTGTTACTGATTTCACTGTAACACGTAAACATCCATTGGTAAGAAATGCCTCAAGGCTATTTATCAAGGATCGATAATCAAAGCATTAGCTATAGCTGAGTTTTTCTTTAGGTATGCTAAATACCTTTTTCCTCATAACCGTGACTGGATCCCTTTCTATGCCCACAATGGATTTGTTATATTAATTCCCAAAAGCCATGGACTGCGATTGAATGTGGCTCTATAGATGATTATGTGTGCACATGTAGGAAGGCATTTGCTTTAGAAATAAATTAGGGTATTGGAACATGTTCTGACATAAGTGGAAATTTTAGCCCTCTTTTTAGACTAGACTACTCTTTGAGCTGAAGGTAGAAGAACCCATTTTTAAATATTAATCTTTATAGGTAATGGAGTCACTTCTGTGCAACTAAATGGTGAAAGAGAGGGATCACCACATCCACAGAGTGAAGCTAGAGACACTAATTTTTCAAGGAAAGAAAAGAAGGAAATACTGGTAGGTATTGAAGATTCAAGTTGTTATTTTAAAGTTGTCTCAACTGTTTTATACGTGCGTAATGAAAAGGAAAAGGCACACTCTTTACTATAGAAATAATGGTGCATGGCACCTTGTTTACTTTGAATCCAAGCACAATTTTGCTAGGTCGTCTAATTGTGATACAGTCTTAAGCTGAAGCTTGAGTTCAGTATTTAATTTTAATTAGGAACTAACATAATCATTGATATACAAGATTTACTTGTTTGTATTCACATACTAGAGACATGTAACGAGAGCAAGATCCTTCGAGAGAGATGTGTTTGTACTGAGCCATGACTTTTTAAGCAAATGAGGAAATTAAGGAATATGCTGCCACCTCATGGCTTGCTGGAGGATTTGGCTGGCCTTGGGAAAAGAGTTGAATCAAGGTTGTTCCCAAATGAGTCCTCCTCCTATCCCAGATGTAGGCGTACAGGCTTTTTGGTGTTCAGGGGAAAAAAGATGGAGAAATGTAGACTGAGGGTCCACATATGCAAGCTGTTTGCCTGCTGGCTTCTGGAGCTCCAGGTATCAGGGTTTAGAAGCTTGAGTTTAGTGTCAGACTTGAGCTACATATACTCATGTGAAGTTGCACTCATGGAGAGGCTGCAGTTTTACACCACATATACTCTGATCCAGCTGTGAGCTGAGGAAGAGGAATATTCCTACATCCCTTTCTCTTCCAAGAGAGGTTTTTCCATAAAAGCAGCAAATGTCTTCCAAAGTGGTCACTGTCTTATTATGATGCAAAAGCAAAAGTGGGAATGAGAGATAGGAGAGAGTGGGACATCTGTAGTTAGATGAGGTTAAATGTAACCTGAAATTGCACCTTTGGGGGCTTCTTCTAAAGATAAGGTTGGAAATGTCGCTCTTTTTGAGAGGAAGTGAAGAGGAAATAGAGCAGAAACATTGGGTGCGTTTTTGTTTTTTTTTTAAGGAAGTGTCAATAATACTGGCAGTACTTTGGAAAGTATGATTTCCTGAACTGCTTTGAGCTTAGCATTTAAAATTGTGAAAGCCATTGCTCTCAGATCTACTACATGTGGCACTGGACACAGCACAGTGTCCCAGTAGGTGCCTGGTGCCTTCCATTTAGCATAGTGTAGAAATACACAACACAGCCCTATTTATTGTCTTGAAAAATATGCAAGGAGGGTTTTGTGTCTTTTTCTTATGTAGATATAAGCATTGGCTTTTTATTTTCTCCTGAAATAATTATGCTCAATTATTTATCAAGTGCTTTTAACAGCATTGTAAAAAAATGTTTCAGACTTGTATTTTGGTTATGCTGTAGTATGGGGAGGAAAATATGTGTGTTCGTGCATATGTGCACATGTGTGTCTAAAGATACTCTTTAACTTTCATTTTCTAGAAACCAATTAGTAATGGCCTTCCTCCAACACCTAAAGTACACGTGAGTATTACTGAGTCATACAAATGCATGTTGGAAGCAGGACATGTTTTCTTACTAAAGCTGAGAGAGTACATTTTTGAAATGTTTGTAGTATTTTTTAAAAACATTATGAAAGCCGGTATCTCACAGAACTGTTAAGCCAGAGGCATGGTAGTTCAGAAATCACCCTTGATTTTGTACTCTTGAAGTAAATTTTGGAAGTTCTTTTGTTTGTTTGCTTCATTAAAGACTGAAGAAGAGTTCTGTGGCTAATGTCACAGCAGTGCTTTAAGTGTACTGAAGGTAGTGATCTGAGGAGCCAGCGCCTCTCAAGAGATGCAGATAGCTCAAGGTTTGTACTATGCAGCTCTAGGATTCAAAACTTCTGAAGATATAGGATTCATAAGTGCCTTGGGCTGGAAATCACTGTTACAGACATCTGTGCACACCTTCATAACAAAGCAAACTAGAATTTCATTGTAATATATGTGTGGACTTGTCACTCTGCTTTTAACCAGCACTCCCATCGAAAGAGCCAGTGTTTCCTTCTTGACCATTTGTTTCTGCCCTCACCGCTCTCCTCCTTATGTGTTGGAGCATGCATTCATGTGCTTGTGCTGTGCACCAGTTGGGGATTCATTTGATTTTAAACTAACCTTTTTGCTAAATTACTCCTAAGCTAGGTCAGTTTCTCATCTTTAGATATGAAAATAAAATTGGTACAAGGATGCATGAGTGCAAATGATGTTACACAGAATCACAGAATGTTGGAGATTGGAAGGGACTTCGAAAGATCATCCAGTCCAATCCCCCTGCCGGAGCAGGACACCTAGATCAGATCACACAGGAACGCATCCAGGCGGGCTTTGAATGTCTCCAGAGAAGGAGACTCCACACCCTCTCTGGGCAGCCTGTTCCAGTGCTCTGTCACCCTCACCGTGAAGAAGTTTTTTCTCATATTCCAGTGGAACCTCCTATGTTCCAGCTTGAACCCACTGCCCCTTGTCCTGTCACTGGATGTCACAGAGAAGAGCCTGGCTCCATCCTCCTGACACTCACCCTTTACATATTTATAAACATTGATTAGGTCACCCCTCAGTCTCCTCTTTTCCAGGCTAAAGAGACCCAGCTCCCTCAGCCTTTCCTCAGCAGGGAGATGCTCCATTCCCTTCATCATCTTCGTGGCTCTGCGCTGGACTCTCTCCAGCAGTTCCCTGTCCCTCTTGAACTGAGGGGCCCCAGCACTGGACACAATATTCCAGATATTATTTTTTGCTTCCTACCCATTTTAGACAAGCAGGACAGATTAAGGCAGATGTCATGGTGTTCCTTAGAACTGTAATCTCTTGCATAAATGCACAGGATTGTTCCAGAGCTCTAAATTCTTGATATGTATAGCACTGTTTATTGAGGTCAATACTGTTTTAATAAACTAAACTAAATGCATGGCCTAAGAGTGTGTGTTTTAAAGTAGCAGATGACAGAAATTTGGAAGCACTCCTAGCACTGAAAATAACAGAATCATCACAGAGAGGGGTAAATAAGATAGATTCAGTGACTGGAATAAGAAAAGGGGTAGAAAATAGAATAGCTCAAAATGAAGTCATACATGTTGGACTTTTTCCACAAACTTCAGGGACAGACCATCAGAGAGTGACTGTGAGTTGCTAATATGAGGCTGTAAAAAGAGACTGACTAAAATAGGAAAACTTCTGAAGCTGATTAAATGAGTCTGTGGATATTGGACTGTTCTCTGCATGTTCATGCATCTTTGTAGTGTGCTCTGCTATTGCTGGTCCTCTGGATAGAAAAAAAATATCCTCTTCCCTCATCGCACCCCACCTTTTATGTATAACAAACTTCCTCACCTCTCTGTTACACGTTGAAGACTAATTTGGCACTTACATGTTCCTCTTTATCTCCATCAGTTGGCAAATAATGAAAATTTGGGTAAGGAAGTGGTTTTTCTCCCAGGTCATTTGGATTATTGAACTTCCTAATTTTCTCTGTTGTGGAGCATGTTTTGCATCACCTAGGAGTCTTATTTAACAAAAATACCATGCTACTGCAGGTAAAACTTTGACAATATTTCCATCTCTTCTGTTCTTTTTCTATGGTACATCTTTGTTCTGATTCTTATTTGTTTGGCTTTTTTTGATTTGTGATTCTTAAGTATGTTACTGTGTCCTAAGAAGTGTTTTGCATTCTCACCGTTCTCTAAAATAGTTCGATGTTCTGGGCCTCTGTTTATAAGTGGTATCTGTTGTGGGTTTGTGTGGTGGGTTTGGTTGGTAGCTAGGGAGGGGCTACAGTAACAGCTCCTGTAAGTAACTGCTAAAGGTTCCCCCATATCCAAGTTTTTGGTTGGGGTGGGGGGAGGCAGGGGGGAGAAAGGGGAAGTACTCCCAAGATGGCCCCTGTGATAAGCTGCTGAAGTTCCCCCAGCTCCAGGCTGGACCCACTCCTGGCCAGGGCTGAGCCCACCAGTGCCTCTGCCGATGACGTGTTTAAGAGGGGGCACA
>NW_010146356.1:27637-44886 GCF_000699245.1 Pterocles gutturalis
CCGCCCGGGTCGCGGTTGCACCCTGACCCCCCGCAGCCAAAGCCTCTGCCATGGCCCGACCAGGAGCCGGGAGTTTCTCAGAAGCCAGTGAGAGAACCTGCAGCGGAGAGAGAAGCAGGATATGAGCAAGACAACTACACAGACCTGAAGCACAGTGAAGAGAAAGGAGAGGGAGGAGGTGCCCCAGAACAGTGATTCCCCTCCAACATGGTAAAGGCCATGGTGAGGCACATTGTCCCCGTGCAGCCCATGAAGAGCAGAGCTCACCTGTAGCTCATGGAGATGTAGCCATGGAGGACCCCGCGTTGGAAGATGTAGCCGTGCCTGAAGGAGGCCGTGAATGTCATTGAAGAGACCCACGCTGGAGCAGCCAGTGGAGAACTGCGGCCTGTGGGAGGGACTCACGTTGGAGCAGTTTGTGAAGGACTCTCCCGTGAGAGGGACCCCACGCTGGAGCGGGTAAGGCAGTGAGGAGCTCTTCCCTGAGGAGGAAGGAGTGGCAGAGACAACATGGACTGACTGCGACCCCCATCCCTGCCCCCTGCGCTGCTGGGGGGAGAAGGTGGAGAAATTGGGAACCAAGCCTCTGGGTCTGGGAAGAAGGAAGAGGTGGGGGAGAGGTGCCTTTCTACGATGTAGTTCTCTTTCTCATTATCTTGCTCTGTTTTGGGGGGTTTTTTTGATTGTTAACAAATATAAATTGTTTCTCTTTTCCCAAGTCATGTTTGTTTCTTGCCCGTGACCTTAAGTGGTGAGTGAACCCCCCTGTCCTTGCCTCAGCCCACGAGGTTTTTAGCAAGAGGCTGTGCAGTGGCCTTTAAACCACAACAATATCTATGCATGGTTGCCTTTGACTCTAGAGATTTTGTTCAACTTTTGTAATAACCCACTCTGGTAGTGTATTTTTCCCTGATATTTTAGGTGGCTTGCAAGACAGAGACCTGTTCGATCCTACCAAGGAGGGAATACCCTGCCTGCTGAAACTCTCCCGAGAGTTAAATGCCTCCATGGCAGAAGTCAGATCAAGCAGCCTTGCTTCAGCCTTTTATTTCATGTTTGTGGGGTTTTTTCCCCACTAGCAACTCAGTTTAATAATTTGTCTGATTCTTGGCTGTATCCTTGAGATTTTTTTGGTGTTTAGAGATACACCTCAGGTTTTGTTTACCCTTCTGAGGCATTTGCAGTAGCGGTATCTGGGCTCTGCAGGCTTGCTGGAGTTCAGGACTGAGAATGGACAGAGGAAAATGATTAGTCTCTTCTGCTTTCCATCTCCTCCCTCTTTCTTATCCAGCTTGTCACTGCAGAACTCAACTAGGTCTTAGCAGTGAATACAGCTTCCCTCCACTGTGTGGCATCTCTCTTCAATGCTTGGAAAGGGGAAGAGGCTTCCATAAAGCCACACCAAAAAAATCCCTTTATTGTTCTTCTTGATATCATCCCTCCTTCAAACTCCTTGCTGCCAAGGGATTGGACAATCTTGAAGCTGTCAGTACCTTGAGGTCACTCTGTGTCAGTATCTTCTCACATTCCTGCCTTAGGTATATCTTTTCCCTTCCTTCTGTTCCTATGCTTGCTTGTCTAGCAAGCAGCCAGCTCCCTGCCTTGGTACTCAGACTTCTGTACTGGTACTAGCAGTGCTGAAGTCTTTCCCCTTGTCTTCGTGCAACAGAGTCTTTCATGTTTTGATGATTACCTTAATGAGTTTGATTCTTCCCTCACGTAAGTGTATATGGACAAACTCATGGACTTCATTATAGTGATGCAAGAGTGAGAGATGTCCAAAGCACAAAGAATGGTTACGCTCAAAAGTGACCGAAATGCCTGCAGAGTATCTCATTCAGCAAAAGGTTAACAAACCAAAATTGTCCAAATGTTACCACGAGAGCTCTTTGGTTAATTCAGTTTATAGACAGATAGTAATTCACAAAGTATTATTGTAAAGTGGAAACATTTGTTGTTCTGTAGCTGTGTGACAGAGTATGCAGCTTTGTGTACAGGTGATAACTGCTTATATTCACGATTGCAGTTCTTACATATGGCTGGTTCTTATGTCTGACCATCACTGGATAAATGATAACATTTTATTTATCATTCCTGCATCATTCCTTTTCATCTACAATGCTATCAGTCAGGTCTGTTTCTTAACAAAATAGGATGGGTAATTGTTACGTTGATGTTTGAGGGGAAAGGAGGAAGCCCTAGCTTTTGCTTTTCTGTAATCTTGAAGGAAATTTACCAAGTATTCTTATAAATGCCTACAAATGCTTGCGCTTTCACGGGGGGCAGATGGAGAGATTGATTATATTATACTATGCAAGACACTTACTTAAGAGGCAAACTGAGTTTATTAGGGTTATGCTGAAAAAGGAGTGGGATCTTCTACCCGAGGTTTCCCTTTGGGAGGCAATCAACGTTGAAAATAAGTTAATTTGAAACAACTAAATAGAGAATCTGAGACTTAAGATTTTGATTCTTGCATGACCTAGAGTTTTATTTCAAATGTGTGAAATATGGCAAGAATAAAGTTTCTCTGAAACTTTCTAAAGACACAAAACCCAAGAACCTTTTTCAGGTTTGTCACCTTTGTAGTAAGTATGTGCTCAGACAGTTAATTTAAGAGCTAATTCCGGAATACTAATTCTGGTATGTTTGTTCAGAAAAGTCTTGCACACATAGGAAAAATCACTTTTAAAAAAATCCTTTTGTCATCTTGTTGTCAGAATGAGATTATTTTCCACATGGCAAATGAAACTACTCTTAAGATTTTCTTTAAATGAATAACTTTAAATTTTTATTTATTTAGATAAGTAAAATAAAATAAAATGTTGTTACTACTTTAGGTAAAAATAATCCTATTGGAAAGATCACATTTTAATTTTTCATATTTATATTTTTAATTGTTTTCACTTCTACAGATGGGTGCTTGCTTTTCAAAAGTTTTCAATGGCTGTCCATTAAAAATTCATTGTGCAACATCATGGATAAATCCAGACACAAGAGGTAGTATATTACATAACTTTGTCCTCTCCCAGATTTCACAGAGTGCGTAGATGAGCAAGACTATCCTTTTTAAAAGAGACATATTGTAAAATAGGGTTTTTTAATGTATGCAGTTCTTTTTTAATTATGCCACTGCTGTCTGAAGTTCAATGTTGTTTTTTTAAGTTAAGTTACATGGGGCACAGTTTTTGGCTTTGATTAAAAAGAGTAAATGACATATCAAAAGTAAAAAACCTTTTTTGTTTGTTTGTTTTGAATCAAGACTCTTCAACATTTTAGTCCAAAAGATGCCGATTCTAATTAATTTTTTTAAAAAAAAATCTTGCTTCCAGAGGTCCTAGTTGAGAATGATTTCTTCATTACTCACCCTCCTCTGCCCCAATCTTTCTGGTTTGACAGGTTTCTGCAGCTCTCTTTGTTTTTGCGTGTATTTTAGTGCTTTATTAAATAGCCTGATGAGAGGGATAATTGCTAACATTGTACTCGCATTGCCTGCCATTTCACCTTTTGATTATGGGCTGTATAGACATGCTACTGAGCCAGTAAGTGAGAAAATACAGAGCTCAGTCTTTTGCAGTTGACGTCTTCTCAATATGAGGTGTTTGTCTTGTTTGCATGCCTAAATGCAGTCCAGAGTATTAATTATGTTCAAGAAGTGAAGCACCCCCAAACTACTAAAAAAAGTTCCAGTCAATACTGCTGTAGAAGTACTCCAAAAGAAGGCTCTGGATGTGTCACAAAATACATGGGAATGTTGAAGTAGGATAATCTATGTATGGTGAAATTATTCACATAAATTCTTGCTTGTGGTTGTATCACTGCTGGTTTTTTTTTTTTCCCATTGTTAGTCACCAATAAAAAAAAGACTGATCTTTCCTAATGTCTTCAAACAGCCCTATCCACAAATTTAAGCTTCCTTAGCAAGATTAATTTTCCATGCTTTCAAACACCATAACTGTTATAGGTTGGTTTGTTTCACTGTGTATAATTGTTTTAAGTCTTTTTTTTTTTTTTTTTGTAAAGAGCTGCATACTCTTAAGAAATACCTTCCTTAAATCAGGATTTCTAGATTTTTTTGCTTGTGTTTGCAGACCAGTACTTGATATTTGGTGCAGAAGAAGGTATTTACACACTGAACCTCAATGAACTTCATGAAACGTCAATGGAGCAGGTATATTTCTGTTTTGATATCTTGAAAAAAATACATCTTTGTTACTTTTTTTTTTAGCCACTCAGATTAATTTCGTATAATCCTTGTAAAAAATTGTCTTTACTACAGTTACCTAGGCACTTGCTACACTGAGAATTACCTTAAATGTTTACTGCTGAGGATACTTTTCAGTCGTGTAAGTTTTTTGGAGGGTGAACCGTGTTTAAGTGGGACATCTGCCTCTATCAATGTGTTGAACTTCATTGTAGTGCATTGTCCTGCAGTTAGGTGATTTGTTAATTAGTATGGAATTTCCGTGATATACATTGAGTGAAGGTTTCTATTTTCTTTAAAGTTATGCTACAAGATAGAATATTTGCAACAACCATTGTGTTTCAGCTACAGGGAAGCATGGAGATCCTTTGTATACTCAGTGCCATTCTCTTGATCTTAAAAGCAGCTTTGCTGATGAGACTCAGCTTACTGAATCCCAGTGAAAACTCTGTTTTTGCATAGTCTTAGAGACTGAAATATTTTTAGGGGATAGTGGGGAGGGGGAAATGCCAGTTGCAGGCTTTTCTGTATGGTGTCTTCTCCAGCTCTTTTGTTAATCTCTAAGAGACTTGTTTTCTTTCCTGCCTACTCCCTAACTTAGGGAGCTATGCATCTGCCATCAAGATGGAGGAATTTGCAAGGACAGCCTTCACACTGTAAGCTAGAGGCCTGGTGTTTGTTCATCTTCCAGGATGCAGACGTTGTAGATATGTCTTTCTGTTGAGAGGAAGGCCTAGCTAGCTTGCACCGAGTTCCGTGGAACCCATAATCACACTGGTGCTTGAGTTACCTAGTTTAAACTTAGCTCAGGTACCTCTCTGCTGTTACACTGCAGTTGTCAAACCTACCCTGAGATATATCACTAATACAGTAATTCTTGTAAGCCCGGTAGACCAAGGAAAGTTTTGTTTGTTTTTTTTTTTCTTATGTTTTTTGTGGGTTTTTGGGTTTTTTGGGTTTTTTTTAAATTAGCAAGGAGAATGGGCATAATGAAAGTCATGCTCTCATATCCACCTTTGTTTTCTCTGAGCACCATGTTCTGTAGTGCATTGCCTAGTGAGCTTTTAGGGAAATGTATTAATGAGCACGTAAAGACAAGAAGAGATGCTCGCAAAAACAGCAAGTCATGTGAGGAACAGGAGGAGTGAATGACAGGTCAATCAGACTGCAAATTTGAAGTATTGCTGTTCTTCTCTGGTCCTCAGATCCAAACCTACTAAGTCACCATATGCTTATGCAGCTGCAGAAGATCAATCAAACTTGCACGTTAAATTTGGATACAGCCAGACTGGTAGATTATTACCATAGGTTTTTCTCACAGTGTGTTTAAGTTATGAGA
Organism: Pterocles gutturalis; assembly: GCF_000699245.1. Lineage (NCBI taxonomy): Eukaryota > Metazoa > Chordata > Aves > Pterocliformes > Pteroclidae > Pterocles > Pterocles gutturalis. The sequence goes on from NW_010146356.1 coordinate 33,181, forward strand.
AGACTTCAGGAATAGAAGTGCACCCTGTCTGCTAACCATTTATTACGTTGTTATTTATTATAACAGGCAATAGGGCTTTAATAGCATTTTCAAGTTCTGTGTTTGACTTCATTGTTTGCTCTCTAGGTTTGATACAATTTAGTGTAAAAGCAGAAGTAGTATCCTTCGTTATTTTTCACTACATTCCACTTCACTCATGGACAAAGCAGCAATTATGTACATTTCCAGGAGTTAGCATAGCTTCAAGATGAATAGTTCGCTCTTTGGCAGAAAAATCTTTCCATTAATTTACAGATCTCTTCAAATTTGTCTAATAAACGAGCAGTGAGGTGTGGTTGTTTTTTGTTTGGAGTGGGGGTTTTTTGTTTTGTTTTTTTTGTTTGTTGGGGTTTTTTACTTGTTTGTTTGGCGCAGGAGGGGCTGTGTGCTTTTTAAGAGCAAAAGCAGTATCCTCCTGGGTCTTCTGTGTAGCCCATTGGTCTGTTTCCCAGAGTTGGTAGTAGGAAATGCCCGTGAGCTTGGCCACTGTCTGCTGTCTGTTCTCCCCAGACTCCACTACAGCCATTGAATTATGGGTGTTGGAGGATCCCTGCCTTTTTGCTTTTTGTGTCCGTTTGTGGACCTGTTGGGCATGAGTATGTCTAATCCCTCATTTACACTGTTGATACTTTCCACTTCCATGACCTCTTGTGACAACAAGCTTCAGAAGTTATGTGAGAAGGGGAAAAAAGTACCATCTTTTTTTTTTAATTATTTTTTTTAAAGGTTGTCTTGTTGGTTTCAGCCCCATCTTTCTAGTTGCTGCGGGATTTTGACGAATAACAATTCTGCCTTGACCACTCATTGCATTCTTTGATCACTTCAGTGAAATGTGTAATCATATGCCCCTGGAGAGTTCCTTCAAGTACCACTTTTAATTGTTTCAAGAGATTTGGACTATCACAGGCATGGTTTGTTGACCATGCTTTGTTTACTCAAGTTTATGTTGTTAAGCTTTTCTTCTTTGAAGGAGAAAGTTTCTGGTGGTTTTGAAAACTTTTGAAAAAGGATGGATTCATCTATATAATGACATCTTGTGGGCTCATTGTAGTACACTTGAAGACGTGAATAGAAAATGTGCTAATTGTCTGAATGTTAATGTGTACGTTAAATATAGCATGTGTGCCCAAAATTTACTCTGAATTAACTCTGGAATCCAGGTAAACATTACTTGGCTTAAGCTAATTTCTGCTCCACAAAGGAAGTCCATATTAGTTTTGTCCTGTCGTCTATGCAGATATTAATTGATCGACTGAATGTGCTTGCATCTTGCACATATCAAATTGAATGCTTTTCTTTCTTTATTTTTCCTTCCCTTTATCAGCTATTTCCTCGAAGGTGTACGTGGTTATACGTCATGAATAATTGCTTGTTATCAATATCTGGTAAGTTCCTGTGCCATCTTTGAGTGGTAGTGCTGGTAAACATTTGGTTTCCTATTTGAAGTGTGGTTTTGTTTTCTAATTTCCAGGTAAAGCTTCTCAGCTTTATTCCCATAATCTACCAGGACTCTTTGATTATGCAAGGCAAATGCAAAAGTTACCTGTTGCTATTCCAGCACATAAACTCCCTGACCGAATACTTCCCAGGTAAATACTTGCCATCGGAATATCTTAATTCTGGGAGTTCAGGATATGCTTGTGAAACTCTGGGAATACCAAATAATGGGGAGCTCTGTTCACAGATTGCTGTGAATAACTCATATGGGCATTAATTAGAAGGTAGACTCCTAAATTTACACTAATCAAGAAGTGAATATACTATTAGAGAAGTGGGGTTTGGTACATCTTACCTTCTTGTCATGAAGCCTCTTGTTTCCGGGCATAGCTCTTTTCAGGTATAGTCTAGTATGGTAAATCCTGCTTTTACTTGATGCTAAGCAACATCTAGGATCAGTATTGTACCTGTGATATTTCAGGCAAGTAGAAATGGTGATCTTACACAAGTTACTCTGAGAACTATCTTTCCATTCTATTTAAAAAAAAAAATAGTAGGGATGTGTGATCTCTTACTGTAAAAGGAATGGGTTCACGGGTTATTTTGAAAGCTGGGAAGAGTAGAACTGGCGTGCAGATTTGACATTCACCATTGGCTAGTCATTTTTGCAGGCCTGTGTAGAAGTTACTTTTGTCCCCAGATGCTTACAGCACATTGTGCATGCAGTCCCTCCAGCCTGATTTACTAACAAGTGCATACAAAGTTCCAGAGACTGGGGACAGTGCTGGCTGCCAAACAAGCCTTAGGAGCCCATACAAGACCTGATTCTCTGCTACTTTTGGTTCTGTTTAATGGCTTATTAACATTTAATTCTTGTATTCAGGAAAGCCTTCTCGTTCAGTCATCTGCAAACATCAAGGTGCAACACTTGTCTGAAAATTGTGTTCTTCCTAGAGGCTGAATTCTAATTACCTAAGGGATAATTTGTGCTTTGAATTGTTGTCTTCTGTGTGCCTGCATCACAGTTTTGCTCCTCCCTCTTGCAAACTAACTTTGGCTAGGTGACTTTGGCTTGAGGGCTGCATCAGCAGTGGCCTAATAACCATAATTATCATAAGGATCATGTGAGGAACACCTTCAGACTACATTCAGCCTGAAATGACGCCTCACCTAAGTTGCAGAGGGCTCAGAATAGTTCTTGTCTGGTCATGTCACTTCCCAAGAAAAATGCAGCACAGCCTGAATGTGCGACTGCCAAGCCACTCCTTCAAAGGCAGGAGAGATTCAGTTAAATAATCTGTTTTGCTGTTTTGGCCTTTGCTGTAAGGCATCAAGGTAGTAACAATTAGGTAGAAGAAGACATTTGGAATATGGGGAAGAGCATAATTTTTTTTTTTCTGCCAGACCACAAAGTGTATTCTTCAGCAAGTTCCTGGATACCATGATGATAAGTGCTCCATGAAAAATGTAGATATCTTTAAAAGTGAAGTTTTTGGTAGAGAAAATGCAAAGCAAAAGAGAATTCAAAGTAATTTGGGAGGTTCGTATATTCATCTGCAAAATCATCTGAGCTCAATTTATAATACTTGGTAGGCAAACATTCAGTAGCAGAAAATATGTCTGTGATCAAGTTTCCTTCCAGTTTCTTTCCCTTGAGTGTCCTTGAGCAATTCCTTTCCATGACTTCTTCCAACCAAAATCTGGGGCCAGTACTCATGCATGCTGCTCAGTCCTGCTGCATTATCAGTCACTTCTGGACAACTCCATTTGAAATGCTATGCAAGTACTTTCCCAGTTCGTAGTTTCAACTGCAGCATCTATCTGTCGCTCCACTTATTCCCACCTTCTCTACAGCATCAAATGAGTTGTTTTTACTGTCAAGGCTGCTGTGGCCAATCTCCACACTTAGTGGTTTAAACCACGCGGCTAGCAGTGAACACCACACAGCTGCTCGCTCACCCTCCCCCTCCTGGGAATGGGAGAGGGAATTAAAGAGGTGAAGGGAAAAGAGATTCGGGTTTAGATAAGAACAATTCTATAACTAAACTACAAAAAAAAATTGAAAATTATAATGATAATGATGATGATAAAGAAATATACAAATTAGTGATACACAGTGCAACTGCTCACCACCCGATGCCCAAGGCCCAGCCTCTTCCTGGCTGATGATTCTGGAGCAGAGGGAGTCTGAAAACCACAATCCTGGAAAAGAGTCCGAGAGAGAGAGAGAGACGACAGAGACAGTGAGAGCTTCCAGAGAGATCCTCATCTATATGCTGGGCATCACATGCATGATATGGAATAGACCACTGGCCAATTTGGTTCCCTAAGGTCGAATCCTAGGCCAGTAATTGGGGCTGTGCTCTTTCCTAGCTTCTTGTGCACCTGCAGACACTGGCAAAGCCCAAGAAACTCAAAAGTCCTTGCCTGTCCTGGTAACAGCTATAAACCATCAGTACATTATCAGTGGCCTTCTCAGCACAAATACAAAGCATAACCTCTTACTAGCTACTATGGAGAATGTTAACTCTGTCTCAGCCAAAACCAGGACATTACTGTCTGTTGTCTTCTAGTCTATATAGAAACATTGATTCCCCCTACCAGCAAATAACAATTGATCTGATAAATTTTTAAGTAATTGTTTTCGTGATTTCTCAGGAAGTGTGTCTTGCACATGAGAAGAAGATCTTGCGAAGCTGCCTTCCAGTCCTCCTTCAGACCTTCTCTTGAAATGCATGCTGTGCTGCCTATGAAAAGTTTTGCAAAATCTGAGCTGTTAGTTTGCAAGGGCTGTGGCCCAGCAGGCTGTCCAGTATGGCATTGTTTCCCACACCCATTGGGTCCATGTGTCTTGTGTTTGAACTATAATGTCCTTGGGACACAAGTGGACTCTATTGTCTGTGTAGTATCCAGCACAAGATCCAATGTTGCAGCATTACAAAAAATTATCATGGGGGTACCAATAGACTACCCAGGCAGGTATATAAATACATATAATTAAATAGCAGGAGATAGTGGTAAACGATGCTTGGAGGTACTGAGCTACCTATTACTCTCCTTTCCTGACTTTTAACTGCATTGATAATGCTGCATAACTGAGCAGCATTTCAGTGCTAACAGAGGGATCACCATGTATGTCCTAGGCATAGCATTTTGAGAAGAAATATACAAATAATTGGGGGGGGGAGGCAAATATAATTTTCCCACCAACAACTCTCTAAAACGCAAATTCATTCAATTGTTTTTAGTTGATCGATAATTCTGTATTTATATCTTGTAGGAAGTTTGCAGTGTCTACAAAAATTCCTGACACTAAATGGTGTCAGAAGTGTTGTGTTGGTAAGTAAAAATCTGCAGAATAAATACCAAGAAGCACTACAAATGGTGACAGTAGTAAGATTACTGAGTCAGATTTAGGAGGTAAAGGGAGAAGAGACTTTTGTAATTATAATGAAAGTATGCATTTGCAGACAGTGAGCTCATTCAGGTTAGTCCTTGTGTTTAAACAGTGAAACCTTTCCCATTTCGCTCGTTATATTTAAAGACAATTCTCAAGAAATGCAGAGAAACAGAATGCATGTCAAATTTAAGCCAGCCTTCATGAAGAACCTAATCTCCATGGATGGAGTGACTTAAGTTAACATCAGGCTAAAGTAGCCTGACTTCCTAGCACAAGTTGCAGTTATGAATATTGGATGATAAAAAGCAAGGAGCATTTTAAATTCTTTGAGGACAGTTGTCTCTGAAGCCTTTACAGTGTGTTCAGAGTGCCAGCTGCTGAAGTGTCAAAGCTGCACTGTGTTAAGACATGTTTTAAAAGGGGGATGGGGCAGATACATTTAAAAAAAAAAAAAAAAGGACAAAAACAGGAAAGATAACTATGGATGATCTCTTGGGGTCAAGCTCTTGTCCCTGGAAATATTTTATCTGGTGTTCCATAATCAAAAGTTTGGTGTGAGGAGTTAGTTCTATTATACAGGAGATTTTCAGAGGCTTGGTGGTAAGTGAGCATTTATCATTCATCCTGACAAAAATCTCCCTGATATTGCTAAGACTTCTGATGTTTGTTACCACTTTTTTGTCCAGCTGTTAAAACTTCCCTTTTTCTGGGATACAAATACTCTAGAGTGTGGTAGGGTGCTAATGATATGTACTGTATTATGTTCAGGCTTTGCCCTAATTGAGGCATCTAGCCAAGCTGTGAATGTTAATGGGTGAAGAAATACAGAATCACAGAATGTTAGAGATTGGAAGGGACCTCGAAAGATCATCTAGTCCAACCCCCCTGCCGGAGCAGGAACACCTAGATATCCGAAGAGGTGGAGTGACAGGGACCAGAATAGGTACAAACGCTGCCTTTCTGACATACAAATTGATTTGGAAGTACATATGTTTTCAGGTCTCTGTTTATGAAATGAGAAACCTGGTGGTGTGCTCTTCTGTAATCTGCCTGGTTCTGTACTAACCAGCACAGAATTTAAGAAGAGTGCCACGGGACTTGGTGTTATGAGGGAGAGTTTGCTGTCCTGGCGTTGAGAGACAGCTTAGCATAATAAGCCTTGAGTCCTTCTTGCACAATAGTGATAATTTGTGATGCCAACAAGGGCACCTGCAAAAGGCAGGTCCAAGAGGAGAAATGATAGATTCCCCTCTCCTGCCCTGCTTCCTATGTGCAGCCTGAGCCTCCGTTCCTGCTGGCAGCTTCAGTATCCCTTTGTCCTGGAGGAAGCAGCAGTGCCCCAGGAGGCAGGAAAAGATGAGAACTTCTGGTCTTGTTTCTCCACCTGACAGGTGTTGGTAATTGCATCATGCATTGTGGTTTCTGCTGCTGAGTTGAGCCTTCCTAAGGGTCACACCAAGCGTTATTTCCTGCAGTTTGCAGTCGTTTTTACTGATGTTAGAATCATAGAATCATTAAGGTTGGAAAAGACCTCAAGGATCCTCAAGTCCAACCATCAACCCAACACCACCCAACCCACTAAACCATGTCCCCAAGCACCACATCTACACGTTTCTTGAACCCCTCCAGGGATGGGGCCTCCACAATTGCCCTGGGCAGCCTGTTCCAATGCCTCATCACTCTTTCAGTGAAAAAATTTGAGTGAGAACGTGGATTAATGAAACTAAGCTTTGATGTTTAAGGTGCCAAGGGATTGCTAGTGGATTTCCTTGGCAGTAAGCTAGCATGAATATATTTCACTTATGTAGATAGTACTGGATTGTAGATGCTCGTTATCTGAACTGTGTTGTGAATTGCCAACAATAGAAGAAGAGCAGGTGAGTGGAAATAGATGATGACACTTCAAAAAGTAACCACAAGCAGCAGTCACTCGCAGAAGCGCTCAGCTCCGGTGCAGGCACGTCCCACAGCGGAGCAGAGGATTGCGGGGTACAAGGAGGTTTCCTGAGCCAGGAGGACACCAGGGAAACCCCAGGGAAGTGCAGAGACCCACCAGGAACCAGCAGCTCTTAGGAGGGCAGCTGATACAGTGTGGGTGGGGCAAAAGCTCATGGAACAGGTTGTCCAGAGGAGTTGGGGATGCCCCATCCCTGGAGCTGTTCATGACTGGTGGAAGGGCAGCCCCTGCTCCATCACGCTCCCTGTCACCATTTTCATAGTGTGGAAGTTGACTTTTCAGGAGCTTCCTTATAAAAACTATTATAGTGGTGGTGGTGGGTATTTTCCAAAAGAGAATGGACTGTTAGGTAGTTGGAAGTTGTTTATAATTTGTATTTGCTTAGTACACTAATATACTCTACTTCTCCTTTTTGGCAGTGAGGAATCCCTACACAGGCCACAAGTACCTTTGTGGAGCACTACAGTCTAGCATTGTTTTGTTAGAATGGGTTGAACCAATGCAAAAATTTATGTTAATCAAGGTAATATTACAATAAGGTGAAATACTCTTGTGTTCAGTTCTGTTTATCTTGTAATGACTTGTTAAGAATAAGTATTAGCTATTTCTGGAGTTATTAGGCTTCTCGCTTGGTTTCTGTTACATTCCATTGAAAACAGCTATTTAAATATGTAATATATATTCACTGACTCAAAATATTTATAGGAATGTTCTTGTTTTTTGTGGTGGACTTCAGAGAAAGAACAAAGCCCTCTCTCCATGAACTTTGCCTTTTAGTTACATGGTAAAAAAACCTCTGGCTGACAGCCCGAGACACGGCAGAGTGGAGTGATCACAAGTAAACAGAGGGCTCGCTCCCACACCAGCGAAAATGTCCCCTTAGTCTATGCTTTGTGACACTGGAGGTGCCCAGAAATGCTTGTTCTCTTCCCATCTGAAGAGCTGGAGCCAGGGTGGACTCGTGTTTGTAGAAAGGCAGCTGCTACAACTTGATCAGGGAAACAAGGCTGAGAGGCTCCATAGGTGGGCAGAGCAACAAGAGGTACAGCACTCTTGTCATCTGCGGGCAGCTGCACGGGACACACGTGGTGAAAGACATCCTAGCTTATTTCAACTGAATCAGCATAAAAAAACCGGGGCTTTTTGTATCTATCAGTTACTCTTACCCGAAGAAGTAAACCATGTTACAAAATGAATGGCATAAAATCTACCATACAGTTTAAATAGCTAATAGCAACTCAAAACTAAACTTTTTTCCCTACTAATATCTATTTTTGTTTCTTAATTTAGCACATAGATTTTCCTGTACCTTGTCCACTGAGATTGTTTGAAATGCTGGTAGTCCCTGAGCAGGAATTCCCTTTAGTTTGTGTCGGTGTCAGTAGAGGAAGAGACTTCAACCAGGTTGTAAAGTTTGAGACTGTCAACCCAAATTCTACCTCTTCGTGGTTTACAGAAACAGGTTTGTGTGCTGTTGTAATTGCATTCAGAAATGTTCCTTGCTCTTCTAATGTAGCTGAAGCACTAGAAAGGTAGTTTCCTCTGAGAAAACTAATGGTTAAATCATTAAGGCTAAGCGATTGGTGTAAATTCTCTGTTTAAAGGGCTCTCTGGTTGTACCTGCTTGCACTTGTACTTTTTTTTTTTTTTTTGGTGTTTCTACTTGTTGAACTGATGATATTTCTTGAAATTTTGAGTACAGGAGAGGATGGAGTTGTTGTTTCTTGCATTGCCATAAATCAGGCTGTACTTGTCTATTACCCACTGTGCAGTCCTTTGCTCTACCCTGGCACCACGACTTCTGTTTCTTTAATAGATTTTACTAGAGTTGCAATCTGAGCAGTTTCTTTCAACATCACTGTAGGTATGGTTTGGTTCTCCTGCAATAAATAAGCCAATGTAGTTAGAAATGGTGTTATCAGCATCCTGCTGAGAGGGGAGCATATTTCTGTTCTTCCAATGTTTATGGGAAGCAAAAGGGATTAGGACCACTGGTAGCAGGAAACCAAGTACCCGTCCATCACTGGTCAGGGCACTATGAGTGAGGAATCTACCATCTGAGCAAGAGGATAAATTATCTTAAAAAGGAAGTAAAAGTAAAAGAAGAGTAAAATGGAAGCAATACTAAGTATTACTGTTTTAGAGTTGCAAGGTTATCCCCTAAAACCTAGAAACAGTAGTGAGCTGGCCCCAGTCATAGCTTGCAGGTTGAGAAGGAGTAAATGGCTTTGTTATTACCGGGCACAGAGCCCATGTTGGGATAATGAATTTGTGCTGCCATAAACACGCGTAGGAGTCCAGCGGATTGTGTACTGTGGAATTCACTAAGAAATACAGTTTCCACTAGGAAGTTGCCTACTGACTTTCTTGCTGCTGAAAAGTGTGTTGGATTTTGACACAGTTTAAAGCTTAGTTAAAAGAAACAAAGTGATCAGTGGATGGCCAATTAATGCACTTAACTACTTCAGAGTTAGTGCATTTTCTTTTCAAACGCATATATCTATTATGTAACTGCCTGACTTCGTTAAAGTCAAAAGCAGCACGCTGAAGAGAAATTCTTTGGCCCATAATGTGTCCTGTTGTCGTTCTTCATTGTCTGCATCTGTGTGTAAACACAAGAATAGTAATCTCTTCTGGGTTCCTTTTTTTTTTTAATGTGGAAAATATAACATCTCATCATGCCTTACAAAAATGCTTCTTTAGCCTCCTTGAATCATTCATGTGTTCCTGTGTTGTGTCTATGTTGTTATTTTCTCCTATTTGTCTGAGTATCATTTAAACCCTCATGTTGTCTTGGTTTATTCCTGTCCCCTGCTGGCAGGAGAGCAATAATGCAATGAAGCAGCTTTTTCAGTGTTTTTTTCAATGAGGAGGATGTGTACCATATGGTCACAAATAGTTTCCATCCAATAGTAGTTTTCATTTTTTGACGTTTGACATTTTTTTGTAAACATCTGTTAAAAGACTTAAAAAAAAAAAATAGCTGGCAGAGACTAACTGCAGGGAGTTTCTCCCCTTGCCGTCCCTCTCCTGTTAGCTTCGGCCAGTGCAGTGTGTGTTTCCACATCACATAATGTGGTTGAGCAGATGTATATCCTCCAGTCCTTCTGTTGCATGCTTTTATCTTGGCTATATCCACCTTTGGTTAAGATCATGCATTATAAATTGGTTTAAGAACCTAAAGGTATCCTTTCCAAGACAAACAGCAAAAAAAGAGATGGAGGGACCATTTCAAGGAACAGATTTCTGCCATCACCCCTGAGGAGTTTTTTGCTTCTCAACAGGCCATGGATTTTATTATTAAACTGAAAACTGCTTATGTATTCTAGGTAACATTCTGTAATTTCTTGTCTCTAATAGATTTAATGAGTTTCTCTTTTCTGTATGAAAGAATGCCTACAGAATCACTGGCAATAATAGTGAATTAGTAAGAGCTGCTTTTTGTGGAATTCTAATGTTAACAAACAGATGGACCAAAGCTACACTTCTCTTTTGAGTTGACCTGTCCACTAATCCCTTGTGGGTCAGATCCCCCTGTTTGCTGTGATGGAGACTGCTGCAGCTGTAACCCAGAAGAGAGGAATGTAACCCTTCTTTTAAGGGTTTGGAGAAGGAAATAATCCCCTATTTTTGGAAGATTTGGTGATGGAATGTCTGAAAATTGCAGCAAGAATTAAGTAGTAATATAAGAGTCCCTAGCCAGTTTTAGAAATAAAGGCAGAAGAAAAATGGAATGAAACAGCACTCAGGTGTAGTGTGGACAGTCTCATACATCTGCCTCTTTTTGCAACAGCAGTATTAAATGGTATCAACAGAGAATAGAGGGAAAACAATGTACACGAGTTTGCTTTTGTGCCATGGCTCAGAAAAGGCTGGATTAAGTCCATACTTTAATATTACAGCTTCAGTTTTCCTGTCACAGTCAACACGTTGGATAAGTGGACATGCCTCTCTCAGAGAAGAGAAATGTCACTGGTAAGATGATTATTTTAAGTAGATAAAAGAAACACTAACACATTAAGTTGTCTCAATCTCTAGAACTTTGGTTTCAAATTTCGTAGTCATTTATGTTATGAATTAACACTGGTGTTTTGGGGTTTTTTTATAGACACTACAGAGACAAGCGTTGTACATGTAACACAACTGGAGAGAGATACCATTCTGGTGTGTCTGGATTGTAAGTTTTAGTATCTACTAAATATATACATGTGCATGTGCATGCATAATCTCTGTCTTCAAATTAGGTCATATATTGAAGATTAATTCTTGGTTGACATATCCTATTTGCTGTCTAGGCTGCATAAAAATAGTGAATCTGCAAGGCAGGTTAAAATCCAGCCGCAAACTGTCATCGGAGCTCACGTTTGACTTTCAGATTGAATCAATAGGTAAGTTGGATTTCATTATTAATACTGAATATCCAGATAGACTAGAGAGCTGGGCAGTCACCAACTGTATGAAACTTAACAAGAGAGAGTGCCAAATTCTGCACCTGGGATGAGGTAATCCTGATTATACATATCAATTCATAGAATCATCGAATTGTTAAGGTTGGAAAAGACCTCAAGGATCATCAAGTCCAACCATCAACCCAACACCACCCAACCCACTAACCCATGTCCCCAAGCACCACATCTACACGTTTCTTGAACCCCTCCAGGGATGGTGACTCCACCACTGCCCTGGGCAGCCTGTTCCAATGCCTGAGCACTCTTTCAGTGAAGAAATTTTTTCTAATATCCAGCCTAAACCTCCCCTGGCACAACTTGAGGCTGTTTCCTCTTGTCCCATCACTTGTTCCTTTAGAGCAGAGCCCAGCACCCCCCTCACTGCACCCTCCTTTCAGGCAGTTGTAGAGAGTGATGAGGTCTCC
>NW_010146356.1:45033-56653 GCF_000699245.1 Pterocles gutturalis
CACTGACCCCAGGATTCAAGGTGCAGCCTCACAAGTGCTGGAGGACAAGAGGCTGGAGAGCAGCCCCACAGAATGAGATTGGGGGTTTGGGTTGATGGTAAGCTGAGTATGAGTCAACAGTGTGCCCTGGTAGCCAAAAGGGCCAACCATTTCCTGGGGTGCATCAAGCACAGCATAGCTAGCTGGTCCAGGGAAGTGGTTGTCCCGCTCTCCAAGGCACTGGTGCCACTCTGCCTGAAGTACCATGTGCTGTTTTGGGCACCTCAATAAAAGAAGGACCTCAGACTATTAGACTGTGTCCAGAGGAGGATGACCAAGATGGTGAAAGGTCTCAAGGGCAAGACTTGTGAGGAGCAGCTGAGGTCACTTGGTTTGTTCAGCTTGGAGAAGAGAAGGCTGAGGGGTGATCTCATTGCATTCTACAACTTCCCCAGGCGGGCAGCAGAGGGGGAGGTGGTGATCTCCTCTCTGGTGACCAGTGATATGGGACACATGGAAATGGTATGAAGCTGTGTCACGGCAACTTCAAGTTGGATATTAGGAAAAGGTTCTTCACTGAGAGGGTACGTTGTCACTGGACCAGGCTCCCCAGGGAAGTACGTGGTCACGCACCAAGCCTGTTTGGACAACACTCTTAGTCATATGGTTTAGTTTTAGGTAGTCCTGTGAGGAGCAGGGAGTTGGACTTGGATGATCCATATACATCTCTTCCAATGCGAGATATTTTATGATTAACTTGTTTACCTTTACAGTACAGAATTAGTTATGCTAACTGTCAGGTCTTTGGCATCTGAAACACTTATCTCACGCATTTGACTTTGTGTAAGAAGGCTCAGTGAAAAGTTGAGCATGCTATGTAATGTGCTTCCGTAGGAGCAATTGGAATGGAGTAATAACCCTGGAGCCTTCCCTGATAAGGCTAAATGTCTTGGGAGTATGGTGCAGACCTTCAGCCTCCAAAGGAATACCTTAACACAACCTCCATAAACAAGTCTCCAGTGGTTACATACCTGGATTGTATCAGGTGCTTTTGAAAGAGGGATGAGGGGAGGATATGTGCACAGATGGAGGGTAGCAGCAGAAGAGGAGGAACAGTGGGAACAAAAATAACAAGGAGTTGGAGGGAATTTACTTCTGAGGACAAGTTTTAAAGTTTCCAGCACTTCAAACATAATGTCCCACTGAAAAGAGGACAGAAAAAAACATTGTCATGGAAAACATTTACTTTCATGGCTCCTGTTGGTTATGAATGGAGGGGAAGAAGTACATGTACTTACTACAGAGACTAGACACTAGGAAGAAATGTTTTCCTGTGCGGGGGATGAGGCAGTGGCCCAGGTTGCCCAGAGAAGCTGTGGATGCCCCATCCCTGGAGGGGTTCAAGGCCAGGCTGGATGAGGCTTTGGGCAACCTGGGCTGGTGGGAGGTGTCCCTCCCCATGGCAGAGGGTGGCACTAGACAAGCTTTAAGGTCCCTTCCAACCCAAACCATTCTGGGATTCTATGGTTCTGCTTGAAGCTGCTCACTGTGGGACATCTGCACATGCTGTAGTCCTTTCTCTGCTGGTCACAAATGAGCTACCAGTGTCCTGTTCTGGTCTGCTGGTGCATCCAAGGAGCTCTGCCTTCTTTGCTGCGTACCTGCCCAGAGGCTGGATGCAGGTGGGACAGATTCTTCCTGGGGACCTACACACTTGACCTCTCTTTGAGGAAGGCCCTAGACCCATTTCCTTTTACAGGGTTCAAATGCAGGTGTCTGTCACCATGCTTGTGACAAGGGGAAGGGCTGGGAAGTGAAGGGCCCTGTAAAGCTTTATATTGCCGTTGCAGAAGGACCATATTAGCCAATAGTTGCTGGGAAAGTGAAAAATGTCACTGCGGTATCCCTGTAACTTTTCTGATGAAATTCAATATATAGTTTCTGCTAGTATTAGAATGAGGAGGTGTTTCCCACTCAAAGGAAAGGATGTGTTTAGGACTAGACAGAAGGACAGTTTTAGGACTTTTTCTGGTTCTGTGGGAATATTTTTAAACCCTGCTCATTAAACAAACAAATAAATGTATAAATGCAGCTACTTTTGAGGCAGGTTCAGCAATTCCTGTAAGACATTTTGCAGTCTTGTGTGAGTGAACATGACACAATAAAATATACATGCACAAATTTCAAAATTGCAGTCATATGGTTTTGGCCTTAAAAGGGTGAGTTGACATGATGCCTCAAAACTGATTCTGGTGTTCTTTGTTACCAGTCTGTCTACAGGACAGCGTGTTAGCATTCTGGAAACACGGCATGCAAGGAAGGAGTTTTAGATCAAATGAGGTGAGTACTGGAATTTGCTTCAAATTCTAGCTTCCAATACAAGCCAAGCAGAGGATAAATGCATAATTCTGTGGTGTGAAAAAGAGTAAAACATTACAGTAACTTCCTAGGTTAGATCTGAAGTTAGAGTCTCATTCTGAGTGTGTTTTCTAAGTTACAAACTAATCAGTGAAGCTATACAAGAACCCTTGTCAAGTCTAACATACAAAGCAGAAAGCAACAAGAGCCTGGGCCGTGATGCCGCAGAAAATAGCCAAGCCTAATTCTTGGTAACAGTAATCTTCCCCTTAAGTTGCTTTGAAGACCAGTGTCAGTCCCTTAGCCTTTCACGTGTGGATACCAACGTTGGGGCTTTGCCAATGGTTGCATGCTCCACCGCTGAGTTAGCTTTTTGTCAGTGTCGAATATGTTGCCCGTTGTTTTTTAGTCTCTTCAGTGTTCCCTTGGCTTATGAGGACTTTGAAGATTTTAGTGCACAGCTTTCACAAGAAGTAATTTCCATTCCCAGGAGAAAAATGTCAGATTGACCTAAAGATTTTTTTTCCAAAATTTCTGTGTAGTCCCTTTTTTTCAGCCAGTTTTATGTGATTTTTAGACATTGTTAAACCATTATAAGTACACCTTCCAAACTCCTTTTTTTTTTTTTTTCTTGCTGCAAACCTTGTGCATCTATGTGTTGTGGGAATGTTGTGTTTTGTAGGATTTTAATGAGTCTTTTAATTTGGTTATTAAGAAATGTTTACAAACAGTTGTCTGAGAAATTGAGCTCATTGTGACTAATTGTATTTTAGGATACACGTACAGTCGCACCATGCCAAGTTTAGATAACTCCCCATTGTTACAAAACTACATTTATTTGCAGAAAGCCACAGCTGACCTGATCTGTGCTGACAGTGAGCCTGCTCTTTGTGGGAAGTTGGACCAAAGACTAGAGTCAGACTACTCCTTATTTCCAAATCTGCAAATGATCCATGTGGCATTTGTGCATGTTTGATCCCCAGGCATGACTGTGTCTCCTGAGAACTCCAGTGGTGAACTGCAGCACCCTGCTGTTAGCAAAGACCATGAGGAGGAGATGATGCTGCTGGGCACTGCTCTAGCTCCAGACTTTGCTAGCAGCACGGTGCAAGGCTCAGTGGATCGCTCCACCCGCTGGCACTCAGGAGCTCTAATCCAGTTTAGGGGACATGCCTTGGAGCGCTGCAGCACAAGTGTCTTCTTGCTTTGTTATTGTCAAGCCGAAGCCAGCACCTAAATGAAGAACAGAACTGAGCTGTTGTCAGAAAGCAAGCCACCCAGAAGTTTTTCTCCGTAGAACATATCTAGGTTAAGCTCTCAGGCTTTAAATTCCTTCTCGCTCCTGGCTGTCTTACTAGCCACAGCTATTAAGAAAAAAAAATGAACTAATTTTCACCTGTAATATGAAAAGTCTGGATTACCAGGCTCAGATCTTGACCATATTCATTACTTTTGGGGAATTTTATGCTATGTAGTATGTAGGAAGTGGTTATACAGGACAAAAGGTTGACCAACCTAACGCTGCAGCACATTTGTCTTTGAAGACATTATTTGTTCAGATTCCCTAATATCAGTTGGTCTATTTGGGGATGATTTGAGCTGCTTGCAAAGGTATTTCCTTCCACAGCCATGACCTTCCACAGTGGCTTGACTGAGTGGGAAGAGTGAATCAGGGAACTGTGTGAATTCTGAGAAAAGACACTCAAAACTGGGGCCAAGATTGTGCGGACTCAGCCCCACAACAAGCAGGAAGTAATTTTCTTAACAAAGTGGGGAACTTCGTTGTTGTGAATTAAAATTACAATTGTAAATTGTTAACATCAGTTATAGTCAGTTATTTTCTCTAGCTTGATTTTAGAAAACAAAATAAAACACTTGTGCACTTAACATGTAAACGCTTGTCTTATTTTTATTGTCTAGATCACACAAGAAATTTCAGATAATACAAGGATATTCAGGCTTCTGGGATCTGACAGGTATGAAGAGAAGTGATCATGGCATGCTAAAACAGAAGAATAATGTGTGTTCCTTCTACCTTGTAAAAGTTCTTTTTGCTTGTTTCTTGTGATTTCTTTTTTAGCCATCTTACTCATTCCTTTGTGTATGTGTCTACCTTTCATCACTTTAAGTTTACTCTTCTTTCTTTAAAAAAAAATAATCTTTGTCTGACTTGGTCAAATCTTTACTTTCAGATGCTCTGCTGCAGTAGGTCATCAAGATCTACTTCTTGAGACAAATGCAAAAAATACTTGAAAATTTCGATACCTCACTTTCACCCCCAGAAAGGAACTCTACCAATTGTCCTCTCAACATGACAGCTTAGGTTTTGTAAGAGCTTTTGATAATTCCCAGCATAGCTGTTCTTTGACATCTGCTTTGCAGTACACTCTCACTGTGTCTGACCCATCAGATACCAGTTTGCTGAGTCAGTAACTGCTATTTTAGGAGTGTCCCTGACTTACTCAACTTTCTCTGCCCTGCTGTCGAACTTTGTCCTTCTGTAACAGCCGTAAAAACAGCAGATGTTTTGTCTTCTGGGGAGCGCATGCTGACGCAGTGGTTTCACCAGTGATGTATTCACGTGAAGTGTGAAGATAGGCTTTATTTTTTCTTTGAGAATTGCCTCTGTCTTAGGCCAGTCACAGTAAACTCACTGCATCTTGTGGCATCTTAGAACTACCAAAAAAGCTTCATATCAACCAAAGGTTTTCCCCTTATTCTGCTTCTCCAAGCTTGATGCACAGCCCTGTAATTACCCAAAACATCAACACCAGTGAACGGTGCTGTGGCTTTATTGGCTAGCTACCAGTGACTTTTGCTGGCTGAGGGTCGGGGATTCTGCAATGCCCCATAGCTCTTTGGTAATGGGTAGTTGTAAGTAATACTCATCTCTGACCCGAGGGTTTGATTCTCTCTGTCCAGTGAGGTGTGCGTGGAGCTCAGCTTTCTTATGTCATTTCTCTTAGTTTTTGCGAGCCAGCACAGCTCAGTTTAACAATGAGTCTGACTTCACAGAGAGGCATGACATCGCAAATCATTGCCTTGGAAAAAGAACGTTTTCTTCCCCAAATACAGTTCCATCTATTTCTGGCTTACACTAATAGTCTGCCAAGTCTGAGAACACGTTGAAAGACATTGCACTGCAGTAACCATTCATTCCAATTTCTTTAGATACCATTTTGCTTGCAGCTCTGTCATATTTTGTGCTTTAGCTGTGAAACCTTTTTCCAGTAACACGTCATTTCCTAGGACATTTGTAGGAACTGGAGTTCTAAAAAGCCAAAAAACTTGACTTGTCTGATAAGAGCTTGTGTGTTGCTTTCTCCTCGTGAGCCGGGAATGCCTTATGGCATGGCGTGTCGTTCCCTTTGTGGAGCACAGTGAGCAGAGGAGAGGTTTTCTGAGCCATAGTTTTGAAGCAAGCAACCTCTCCTTGGGTGAATTGGGCACAATAGATGGATTTGAATTGCCCATAATCTACCTTCACTTCAGAGTGTTTGTGGAAGAGAATTCAATCCCGAACGTCTTGGTCCATTTAGCAGTTTTAGCAGTTCTTGCCTGATTAGAAAAGAGGAAGAGAGAAGGTTCTGCACATAGTGGTCCTTTCCTCGAGGACTCTCAGCCTGCAAGTCCTTGTCTCTGGGACTTTCAGAGCTGGAGGAGGTTTCTTGGGCTCAGGGAAAGACTAGAAATGCTCACAGAAAAGTCAGCTTTGGTGAAGACTTCCAGAACTGGAGCCTGATTAACGGGTTAGCTTTGTAAAGCTCCAGGGAAGCACAAGCCCAGGCAGTTATGGGGGTGATGGACTCTCTTCAGAAACTCCCTGAACGGACGAGAGGCAACAGGCATACACTGCAGCAAGGGCAATTGCAGCTGGATAAAAGAGGGGAAAACATCATGGTGAGGATGGTTGAACACCGCAGTAGACACCCAGAGAGGCTGTGGGAGATCCTTGAAGACAAGACACTGAGCTAGTTCTGGGGCTGGCTTCGCTTGGAGGGGCTTTTGGACTAGATGCATCCCGGGAAAGAGAAATGACCACTGGTCAGATGGATCTCAGGAAAGAATATTTACAGTTATATCCAGGGATGTGTTTAAATGAAGGCTTACTCAATGTTGTGGCTTTTTTATTTTCATTTTAGGGTGGTGGTGCTGGAGAGTAGGCCGACGGACAACCCGACAGCCAACAGCAATCTATATATCCTGGCAGGGCACGAGAACAGCTACTGAGAACGGCGGATGGCAGCAGCTCACCACGGCAGGAGAACTCCCCCGCTGCAGCAGCATTCACGGCTGGCTGAAATTGCACAAAAGCTGCAGTAACCTGACTTCAGTTACTTTCTAATTTATTGTGGCATGAGAGGAAGACGAGAATTGTTTGTGGTATGGACACATAAGCATTACGATACCACAGAAGTGCTTCATTTACTGTTATGTAGTCTTTGTACATATGCAGCATTTTTCAGCGAAACTTCTCGCTGAAGACCTCCACTGACTTTCTGTAGATAGCAGTCCTTCTGTTAAGTACAAGTGTGTTACCTGTACAGATGTAAAAGTCACTGAGGATGCAAAAATGAAATCGGGTACTATTTCAAGGACTTCTCATGTGTTTATAATGAAGTGGGATGCAAGCAACAAATATACTACATTTAACAACACTGTTGTATTTTATTAGGTGTGACTTACTAATACAAATAAATCTTCACTTTTAGAAATTGTAACCAAGGCTGTAATCAGATTACAATCTTGTTTTAATCTTGATGCAACACACTGGTGTTCATGTTTGCACAACTTCTTGAGATGTGATGTATTTAGTCACAAAGGTAAGCTGTGACTTTGTGGATATGACTTGGGCTTCAGAGTTCCTTTTTTTTTTTTTTTTTTTTAGTTTACTTGGGTAGTTTTCTTTGTGAAACAAACCAGTGAAACACCTGTATTTTTATATTTAATTACAGCTGTCCTTACAATTACTTCCCTATGCTTGAAAACAAAACTTTCTAGATGGGCGTCATTCCCAAACTAGTGGTACCTGGCTGTAACACTGCAATAGGTGTTTGAATCATTAGTGTATACAATGATAAAAATTAGTATTACTGTTTGTCTTACTAAATAGTTTCACATCCCAATGAAAAGGAGCAACATTCCACATTGTGGAAATGGCTCAGAGATGTTGCCATTTTGACTTTTTTTGGCCTTATAACCATTTCCACACTGTTCTTGATTTAGGATGTTAACACATGGCCAAAATAATTTAGTTACTACCTCATTCAAACAATACAATGGTTACTAAGTATCGCAGAAACTTTGTTTTGATCAGAATCTAATTTTGATTGCTATTTTCCAATGGAGTATGTAAATGCCAAGTTTTAGCAAAATGCACACATTTGACTCATTTTTTTGTATATTCTTTTTATTTTATTGTGATAATATACACTAAAACCAAACTAAATTTAAAGTGATTTATGGCCTGTATTATTGTTGTGATTGGTATTGCTTTGAAAGATGTTCCCTAATGTATATAATGTAAAATAAACTTTTTTTAAGATATTGTTGTACAATTAGATTACTAACTGCACTAATTTTCCACATAAGACTAAAATGGAACATACTGAGTTTTGAATTCTGCTATTAAATGTTTTTGCCAAACACAGAAGCTGGGCATTTCTGAGTGCGTGAACGGTCAGTCTCACTGTAGGCTAGCACTTGTGGGCAGGCATTATTACCCTTTTGGGCTTTAAGCAATGGATATATGCATTTGAGATAAGTCTTTCAAAATTCCACCTAGTTTGTTTTCTTCCCTCCATCACCTGGTTGTTTTTTTTTTTCCACCTCTGTTGCTTGCGAAACTTTTTTTTTTTTTTCAGCAAGGCTTTTTTTTTTCTGCCTTGTAGAAGGGGTGGTAATGCAAGCCTCACTGCTGCGAAGCCAAATTCTTAGAAACGGTGAGAACTTGTGTGTGTTTCACAGCACACTTGGGCTGCTGCCCAAGGGGGATTTCCATCCTGCCTCCCTTCTTCACTTTGATGTGCAAAAAGGAGCTAAATTTTAACCAAGTACAGTATAGCTGATGTGCTATAAATGTGCTTCCTCCTGCGGGGTTTCTGCAGCAGCTACGGCCAAGTCTCTTGCTATTTGAGGCTGTTGGGGCGTTGCTGAATTACAGGCAACAGGAGCTACGGGATATTGGGGTTTATTCTGGTTGAGCATTTTTGGTACAAGGATGCAGCTGGAAGAGCTAAAAATAAAGAGGGCAGGGTAATGGCATGCAGGAAGAAGGGGAGCTTTGTGCTCAAATCTGTTGGTATAGCCAGGACAGCTTTGCTTTACACGTGCTGCTCTCCAGCTTGAAAGACGTGGAAGAAGCAAAGGGTTCCTGCTTTTTTGAGGAATTGTCCTGTTGCAGGATTGGGGGTCTGTGCCAGAAAACTGCCTCTCCTTCATCCTGAGCTGCTCAGCTACTCAGCTGGCATCTGCCCTCCGCTGACCCCAGAAGCCTGGATCTGCTTTGCTAGACCTGCACTTGCCATGAACTGCAAAGTTTCCTTGAGCCGTGCTCAGTGGGAGCTTCCAGCACCCGCCTCCTGATGTCAGATTGAGATCAGTGTGTGGCTGACTGATGGGAGCACAGTCAGAGCCAGGAAACTAAACCACAGGCATGATGACAGAGCAAGGCTCCTGCCTGCAGCGAGTTGATGCAGCTTTTCTAACAACCTGTGTGGCTTCCCTTTTTCTTTCTCCTCCCAGCCCCTTCCACTCTGGCTGCTATTGCTGGCTTCTATCCCAGCCACAAGCGTGTTGTGATGTGGCCGCGTGATGGGACATTCACCAACCCGGCAGCAAAGTTCGATCAGTGCAGGGGCTGAGCTTGGCTCTCAGTCCAAACAGCTTTCTTAAAAGAGAACAAAGAAGCAGGGTTGCTTCAGTCCATGGCAGAAGTGCCCCTGGAAGCTGGGAAGATAGGGGAACACTGCTTTTCTCATGTTCTTGCACATCTCTACGTGCACTGCTGCCTGCTCCTGTCAGAAAGAGGATCTGGTGACCTGAAAAAGAGGGGATTCAGATGTGTCCCACTGCCCTTGACTGAAAGCAAGAGCTGTGCGAGGTGGAGCGCATGTTGCTGGCTGCCCATTCCTTGTAGCTTTGGCACTGGGACATTGCAATGGAGCTGGGGAATACAGCAATACTGTGAGCAGTGATGGGGATGGATGTGTCCCCCAGGCAGGGGGTTTTTTTGTTTGGGTTTGTTTGGTTTTTTTGTTTTTTTGTTTTTTTACAGGGTTCAGCTTTAGCAATAGCACCACATTGTTTTTGAAGTAATTGTGAAAAGGTGGGGAAAACAGCTGGTAAAGCCAGGGAACACACTAAAACCTCTTGCTTCCCCTCAAGGAAACACTTCAGGTTGATCTAAAACATGACTATAGCGAGTCATGTTCCAGGCCTGTGTCATCTGTCAAGAGGTGCAAGAAGGAGCTGGGGGAATGTGTCTGGAGCGAGGGACATGGACCCTGGTGGGCTCTGAAGTCCTCATTGTGGAGGGCAATGCTGAGTTCACTGTCTGCTCAGCATTATCCTCTCCAACAGAGCTGCATCACTGTTGCTAGAGGTCATTTCCATCCTTGGGCAGCACCTCCTTGCATGCAAGTTTTCCCTTTAGATCCAAGAAGTTCAAGTTCAGGTCCCCCTTGCTTTGCTCTGACAGGCAGCTACTCCTCGCAGTGTTTTGCAGGATGAATACAGGAGTGTGTCCTGAGCTCCTGGCCAGCCCTCAGGACAGTATGGCAATGACCCTCCACCTCATCCTCCTTTTCCTCCTCCAGCAGCACTGGGGGATCCCCCGAGCCTCTCCATGCCACACACCGACATTGTACACCCCCATTAAGCCACCCCTGCACTGGCCGTGGCCCTTGGTTTCTGCTCCTTCTAACAGCAATGGCAGTGAGTCTCATCTTCACTTCCTGACATAAGGGCAGGTCATCCCACTGCCTGGTTCCCTGCACCTCCCCATGCCACTGAGCTTCCCTCTGTGCCCTTGTGATCCAACTCCTCTGTCACTTTGACTGTATGAAAGCAGCCCCCCGCTTTCAACTCTGTGCTCTTCCCTGCAAGAGCTTGCACCGTAATGAGCACCCAGACAGCTGCAGTCCTTCCTCCAGCTCCTTAGATGATAGAATCATTAAGGTTGGAAAGGACCTCAAGGATCATCAAGTCCAACCGTCAACCCAACACCACCCAACCCACTAACCCATGTCCCCAAGCACCACATCTACACGTTTCTTGAACCCCTCCAGGGATGGTGACTCCACCACTGCCCTGGGCAGCCTGTTCCAATGCCTCATCACTCTTTCAGGGAAGAAATTTTTTCTAATATCCAGCCTAAACCTCCCCTGTCACAACTTGAGGCTGTTTCCTCTTGTCCCATCACTTGTTACTTTAGAGCAGAGCCCAGCACCCCCCTCACTGCACCCTCCTTTCAGGCAGTTGTAGAGAGTGATGAGGTCTCCTCTCAGCCTCCTCTTCTCCAGACTTAACCCCCCCAGCTCCCTCAGCTGCTCCTCGTCAGACCTGTGCTCCAGACCCTTCCCCAGCTCTGCTGCCCTTCTCTGGACCTGCTCCAGCCCCTCAATGTCCTTCTTGTGGGGAGGGGCCCAACACTGACCTCAGGATTCAAGGTGCAGCCTCACCAGAGCCGAGTCCAGCGGCACAATCCCTGCCCCAGTCCTGCTGGCCACACTAGGTGCCCTCCCCTTGGAGATGTTCACATCCAGGCACAGGAACCACCAGTGCCTGTGCCTGCCTGCACTTTCCTCCATGGACAGGGCACAAAGTGGCCTGGTGACAGCAACTGCTGAGCAAACAGCATCCTATTGCTCTCAGTTGTGCTCCACCCTTCAGTGGACCCATGGGTCTTTTCCCCTCCTGCCATGCAGGCTGGTTTACTTCCCAAGAGCAGTTTTATTTGCCACCAGCTCCTCAGACAGCCCTGGATATAGTTAAGTCTTGTTCAGCTGATTTACAAGCAAAACTACACCCTCCATGCAGTGAGTGTGTGACCAGGTGGAGGCCAGCGAGGAACCCAGAATGCCCTGGCAGCACCAATAAACCCAGGATGTCCCCAGGCAGGGACACTGAAAAGGCACAGAAAGCCAAGAGGGGAAGGCTATCAGCTGGTGCTTGGGGCTCTGGGTGGAGAGAGAGCTCAGGCCCAGACTGTCCTGTGACTTCACCAAAGAACCAACAGAACGCAGTGCCTTCATCCTCACATTACGCAACGTTGTTTTGTTTG
>NW_010146356.1:56684-58421 GCF_000699245.1 Pterocles gutturalis
GAAAGAGATGCTGTAGATCATTCCCTGGTTCTTAGGAGTTCTGGCAGCTTCATCTCCAAATGGAGGGGCTGGAGAGCAGAGCACTGGCGCAGTTTTACACCCAGTGTTGCACATACTTGGGAGCAGCTGAAGATTTAAACTTCAGCAGACTGATTTTTCCATCATAAGGCAACAAGTGAGTGCAACAGCTCTGCAGTCTATGAGATACCATGATGGTGTTTCTGAATGCACAGGCAGGCTGCTAGACCAAGCAAATAGCTCTTAGATGTGACTATTCCTGCCTTTCATCCTTGTTTGTGCACGCTGTGATGGGTTAGCCCTTGGCTGGGGGCCAAACCACACACCCACTTACCCAATCCCCCCCCCACCCAAGGACAGGGGAGAGAATTAAAGGGGTAAAGGGAAAAAAGGACTCGTGGGTTGAGATAAGGACAATTTAATAACTAAACTACAATAATATTGAAAATAATACTATATACAAATATACAAATGAGTGACACACAGTGACACTGCCCCCCACCCCATGACCAAGGCTCAGCCTGTTCCCAGCTAACGATCCCAGAGCAGGGAGAGTCCCGAAACCGCACTCACGGAACAAAGAGAACAGTCCGAGTGTCCCAGACCCAGGGGGGGGAAGGCCTTGGGAGAGCGACCACCTGGAGCGAGATGATCCGGAGCCAAGAGAGATCTGGAACCAAAAGGGCCGATCTTTCGGAGGGTCCTCACCTATATCCTGGGCATGATGAGTATGTTATAGGATAGATTATTGGCCACTGTGGGTCTCAATCCTGAACCTGAGATCAAAGCCTGGGCTGGTCACTGGGGCTGTGCTCCCTCCCAGCTTCTCTAGTCTGCTGACCTTGGCAGCGCGTAAACATCACTTCTTAGCAGCTTTCTTCTGAGCACAAATCCAAAACACAGCCTCTTGCTAGCTATGATGAAGAGAGTTAACTCTGTCTCAGCTGAACCCAGGACACATGCTCAAAGCAGAAGTCTGTCTTCTTCAGACAGCAGTACCTGTCTGGTGGAAAAACGCTTGAGGCGGAGCTGTGGGGTGAAGAGAGCTCTGAGAGGCTCCATCCATTACCTGCTGGAGTACTGCTCAGCATCTCAAGAACATCTGTCCTCGGAGCACTTCACAAACACTAATTGAGTCTCCCAGCACCGATACCAGTCCTGACAGGTGTCTGCACTACCTGCTCTTGAGACAAGGGGAGACTCAGCAGTTTCTGTCCAAGCAGTCAGTGTGGGTACTTTGCTCTCCTCCCAGATGGGAAGCTGGTCCTAAACCTTCCTTCCAGCGACTAGCAAAGGTTTTCATATCTCTGTCTCCCTCCCTGCGCTCCCCAACAGCAGCTCACTATTTCCTCTTCCAGTCCTCGGGCTCTCCCAGGCCCTTTGCCTTGCACAGCAGAGCGCAGTGATTTGCTTTTCATCTCCAGCACCGTCCTCCTCCCTCTGCCCTGCCAGGCCCTGCAGACCACCACAGGCTTCACTGTGCTTTATTTGCATCCCAGCGTTGCTTGGTCTGGCCTTTCTCCCCCAAGAACCAAGCTTGCTTTTCCCCCTCAGGGCTGTTCCTGTGCCTCTTGAACGGGGTGTTCATTTATCTCTGATCTCGGTCCCCCTGTGAGATGACGACGGCGTCTTTCAGAGCGACAGAGCTCTCCAGGGAAGATCACCCCCCTCACCACCTCCAGCTCACAGCAGACAGCTGGCTGTCACAGGCAGCCATGC
>NW_010146356.1:58432-58660 GCF_000699245.1 Pterocles gutturalis
AGGTGGGCGGGTGGGAAGCCGGCAGTGAGGGGACCAGCCTGGCCTGGGGGAGCAGAGCCCTGCGGCCTTGTTCTCGGCACCCCTGCAGAGGCACCAGCCGGGGGTTCAGGGGCCCTGCCTGCCCGGGCACAGCTCCAGCGGGGTTTGACAAGGGTCACAGAGCTCTGCAGGGCTGCGCGGGGCCGCGGCCAGACCCCCCTGCAGAGCGTGTGTGGCTGAGGGCTCCCC
>NW_010146357.1:0-7243 GCF_000699245.1 Pterocles gutturalis
GCCTGGGTCTGGGCCTGGGGCAAGGGCAGGGGCAGGGCCTGGGGCAGGGTCAGGGTCAGAGCCAGAGTCTAGGCCTGGGCCAGGGCCTGGGCCTGGGGCAGGGGGAGGGCTGTGCAGCGCCCATTTCAGCCTCCTCTGGCTCTGCCTGTCTACTAGCACACTGCTGCCTTCACTGGCACTGCCCCCTCCCCACACCTCACCATGGGCCAGGGCAGCTCAGCTACGCTCCCCAGCCAAGCCGCCTGCCAGGCCTCAGCAGGCAGGTGACAGTGGGGTGGCCCAGCTGGCTGCGTGGAGTGTGCTGAGCTGGTTGCCCACATCGCCCCATGTGGCATGATGGGTGCCAGGACCAGCCTCCACAGGGGTCAGTGCTGGGGACGAGCCCACAGCAGGGCTGGGGCCACCCAGCGCCTCCCGCTTGACCTTTTACCAAGTATGTGGAACAAGTCCCCATGTCCTCCATGCCTAACCCCAGGAACTTGTGACTGGCCTCGGAGCCAGCAGGGCCCAAGGACTGAATCTCTCTGCGTTGCCAAAAATCACCTCAGTTGTGATGTCCATGTCCAAGTGCATACCATGATGACAAAATGAGAAGGCCAAACAGTGTTTTCCAGCAAATAGTGAGGGATTTCCACTCAAACACCAGCAGCAAAGTTCATCAGTGCTTCTATGGTGGGTTTCTCACAGCTCGTTATGTAAATTATGGCTTCAGCCTCTTGCAGAACAAGGGATCTGAAAAGGTTTAAATAATTACTTTAAAAGCCGGCTCTCATACAGGCTGCCTATGACAGCAGGCTTACGGCGAAAGGATGCGGTCACTTTGGGACGCGGGTTTCTGAGCAATGACGTGCATTTTGCTCTTGTCATCTGCAGGTCTCAAAACAAGCTCAGCCCATGGGATGCAGCGGGACAAAGCAGGACACAGCGCCGGCCTCGCTCTTCCCAGCTTTCGTGGCTTTTCAGACTTGCAGGCTGGTATCACTCCTCTCTTTTGTCCTTCAGAGCACTTCCTCATGTCCCAAAATCTCATTCTTGGCCACAGCTGACCACCGACATTGAGTGGTCGAGCAGAAATCCTATTTTCCCAGCTTTCTGTCCCTTTAAGGTTACCAAATGAACACAAGAAGTTATTAAACAAGCCATCAGCTTATTTAATTTGCCCTCAGGTAATATTTTTTCCATCTAAGAAGCCACGTTCAGCATTATATACTGCAGCCCTTTGGCCTGGAGTGTGGTTTCCAGAGCCAAGTGATGGAGCATCAACCACCTCAGTATTATTCAAACCTTGTGCTAAGAGCTTCAAGTGCTTTCTCACCCATTTCTCTAGAGCAGTTGGGTGGTGGGACCTGTATGACCACGCTGCACCATGCTCCCTTCAATGTGCAGCACCGAGCAGCTTCTTCCCTCTTCCCCTTTGTTCCTGGGAGGGTAAGGATCCGTCCACACATTCACAGGGAGAGGGAAGAGGACCAGCATGAAAGCCTGCGCTGGAAACAACAGCCTATTTTTATATTTCCTCTCTCACAGAGACAATCCTCCGCCTCTGCCCTGCTTGGGAGCGGCAGCACCCGCGGGTGAGTAGATCTTGGCTGGAGAAGCCTTCACCTCCGGGAATGCCTGTCCGTGTTTCCTTATTGTGTTTTCTTTTCAGCTCAACAAATTTAACACTAGCTACTATTTTTTTTTTTTCCTTTAGGATCATTAGTGAAGCTGGCAAGAATGAAACCACATTCTCCAATTCCATCTCTGTGTCATGGGCTGAAGCGGTTGTGTCCTGCCAAGATGTTGGGGAAACCACTACCAGGGCAGGTGCTGGGGGACGAAGCTGAGAATTAGTTACTTTCACTGGTACTGCTGACAATGATGAAGGTCACAGCACTCAGCAGAGTGAGTGCTCCCACCACGGGGCAGGAAGATGCTGGGGAGGTGCTGGCCCTTGGGGCAGCTGTCTCCACCAAGGACATCTGGATGTAGACCCCAGGACAGCCAGAAATGCACCCAGGAATGTCCCCTTTGGCCCCTGCAGAGTCCGAGAGACAAGGAGTGGGTCTCTGCTGGTTTGGGCCCTGCATCGGAGGGAGGAACGTCACCACCGGGGCTCCCACGAGGCCTCACGTTGGGCAGATGATGCAGGACAAGAGTGGGGTGGGAGATGCAGTGTCCCCCCTGGCTCCTCATCCCCACTCAATGGCCAGCCTGACTCCACCGCAGACCAGCTTGGTTCCCTGTGGCTGCAGGACAAAAAAGGCTCCCTTCCGAAACAGCACTGGCCTTGTCAAGCTCTGCCACTGTAATGGAGTTGCTGGTACTTAGGAAACATCACATTTTTCCAAATAATTTGCTCTTTTTCTTCCTTGTTTTCATCCAAATCTTGTTTTAGTTTGGTTTGGTTTTTTTGCTTGTTAACTTACTTTAATAAATGTATGGCTTTTTAACAATGGCTTTTTCATCAAAGTCCTGTGAAATTGTAAATATTAGGCTGTTGCTTGTAAAACTGAAGCACAGCACATTTCAACTGCCACAAGCAGTTTTATGGTTTCCACACTCTGAAACGGTTTTCCATGCCAGGCCAGCTTCATTTGCAAGCTGGCCTCACTCCTTGGGGTCTCCACACCCCAGGACATGTCTCAGGGCTCACTCAGCACCAGTGGGAGTGGGACCGTGCCCAGCACGAGGCTTCTGCACGGGCTGATGCTCCCCCAGCAGTCCACAGCCATGGCTAATTTTCCAGCCAGTGTCACCAGCAAGGCTTGTGCAGCGCTGGAGCTCCCCGCAGGACATGGGGTTTCAAGAGATGACCGTGGGCTTGCCAAAGCCACAGATTTCAGAAATGACTGTTCCCAGAAGCGTTGCCTAGGATTTCAGGGAATTTCATCTTGAAATCTTGCCTCGCTGCCATGTCTGACCACCAGCTGCAACCTCCCGCTGCTTTTTAATGGCTCTGTCAGCATACGCCCTCCGTGTCACATGCTGGCATCTTCTGCAGGCGAGTTGCCCACGAGCTCTGACCTAGAGAGCTGAGTCCAAGGTGAAGGACCCACATTTCAGCATCCCGACGGCCTTCAGGGCAGGTGCTGAAGGCAGCCCTGTGTGCTGGTCCTGCTGCCCTGGAGCATCGCTCTTGCGATGCCGAGTTTCCATCCCGCACCTACTGCGCTGGAGCCACACCTTGCGCCCGGTGCACGGGTTCATCCAGACTTGCTTTCAGAGCCCTTGCCCTCACCCAAGGGATGTGGTGGATGCACTGCCAGACCCATCACCTCCTCCATCCCATGTCACCAACCCAACAGCAGCTACATCCCCAGAAAGCCTTAGAAGCAGATCCAAGCTTGGTAGTTGCCCTTCACTGTCACCATATGATCCTCGGTGGAGCAGCTGCCAAGCCCGGGGAACCTGCTTCTGAAGCAATGCTGCAAAAAAAGAGGAGGGAGAATGTTTAAGCCAGACCTTGCAAAGCTGGCTGTCCTGTGGAATTGTCCTTCTATAGGACAATTGTCCGTCCTCACCGGGCAGTGGCTGCCTGCTGTAGGACTCCTGGGAAGCCCAGATGCCTCCTCCAGGATTTAGCGGCTTGCCAATAGCAGTCCATCTTAGAAAGGAGACAAGGCTGGGGAACATGCTGTGTTCTGCAGCTCCTTGCCAGAGCACCCCGGGCATGTCACCCAGCTCCCTGCACCCCCACCACGTCCCACCCCTCCTGCCCAGGGCCCCGGGCACCCTGCAAAGCGCCCACCTCTTTGCCCGTCCATCCGCCCCCCATGGAGCCTGTCATGCTCCCAGACCCTTCCCCACTGCGGTGCTGACCCTCGCTCTGTGGTGGGCAAGCTCACAGGCATTAGCCGTGTATTTCTGAACAGAGGATCACTACAGAGCATGTAATTCAACTCTTTCATAAAAGTCATCACTGCCTCAATTATTCAGCACACTCGCCCCACTGCCCAAGCTCACTCGCTGATGTTTCCTTGCTGTTGAGATATCAAATGGTTTGTTGTATAATTGGTATTCATTGCCAAGACCCGGTTCTAATTCATAACACGCATACGCCTGTACTCCTACTGCCTTATTTATACGTGATGGATTTTATGCATGTGCAGATGCCAGAGCACGATAAAGCTGCTTTGTAGATGGTCTGCAACACGTACTTCTGAGGCCAGCACGATTCAGTGCAGTTTGGCAGCTCCCCTTGCCGTAACCTGCTTGTGCAGACCCTTGAATGACCCTGAGACGGGTACCTGTGCTTACACGATGCCCTGCGCTGGGTCTGCAGCAGGATGGGGACGTTGGGCCGGCCATGCCCACCAGCACCCAAACCAGGAGGCTGCCAGCCCGAGGCGGGGGCCCTGCCCTGGCAGCAGGATGGCCCCGAGACCAAGGGGCTCCCACACCGGGTTGGGGACAGGTCACAGACACAGGGATCTCCATCCTTGGGGGCAGGAGGAAGGGTGACTTCAGGCCAACTTAATGCCAGCAGCAACGCTCCCGTCTCCTCACCCACCGGCCAGGACCCTTCCGGAGCCCAGGCAGAGGAAGGGCTGGCTCCAGCTCCCCCTCACCCTCTGCCCGAGCTCACAACCTTGGGCTGAGCAGCTACAGGTATCGGGCTGCAGGGTGCCACCCATGGAAAAGTGTCCCCCACGGGTCACAGTGGGCAGGCAGAAGCCAAAGTGCAGGACGACCCGGGGGACAGTCTCAGCAGTGTCCAGCCACGAAGCAGGTCGTGAACCAGGCTGCTTGGCAACCAACACAAGGCCAATTTTCAAATCATGAGGACCTAGGGAAGTCCTGGTCCAAGAGCAATGCCTGCACGGGGAAGATTTACACAAACCACCCTGAAGAGCAGCAACAGCAGATGCATGGAATAACATGACCGTCGGGAAGCCAGGGGACACAGGGGACACAGCTACAGGAGATTATCCACACAGGTGAGGGAGAGCAGCTGGTGGCTGCTGCGTGACAGGAAGGATGCCAAGGTGCAGCGGGATAAGGGGGAAGGTCTTTGTGGGGGGTAACTTGCTGGAGAAAAATTGTCCTGGTTTGGGCTGGGACAGAGTTAACTTTCTTCCCAGCAGCCAGTGTGAGGCTGTTTGGGTTTGTGCTGAGGAGAAGCTGATCACACACTGATGGGCAGAGCTGCTGCCAGGACAGTCAAGGACTTTCCAGCTTCTCTGCTGTGCCCGTGTCTGCAGGGGCAGGAGAAGCTGGGAGGGAGCACAGCCCCAGTGACCAGCCCAGGATTCGACCTCAGGGTTAGGACGGAGACCCCAACTGGCCGATGGTCTGTTCCATATCATGCACGGCATGGCCAGGAGAGAGGTGAGGCTCTGTCCAGAAGGGCTCTCTCTCTCCCCTGGGTCGTCTCACTCTCTCGGTTGGCTCTTGGTCTCTCGCACACTCAGGCTCTTATCTCCATTCCAGGATTGCGGTTTCAGGACTCCCCCTGCTCTGGGATCATTAGCCGGTACCGGGCTCAGTCTTGGTCATCGGGTGGTGAGCAGTGTCACTACGTATCACTCATTTGTGTACTTGTATATTTGTATATATCATTATCATAATAATTTTCAATATTATCGTAGTTGAGTTATTAAATTGTTCTTATCTCAACCCACGAGTCTCTTTTCCCTTCACCCCTTTATTTCTCTCCCCCATCCCTGGACGGGAGGGGAGGGTGAGTGAGCGGTTCTTCTGGGGTTTTGCTGCCAGCCGAGGTCAAAACCATAACACAAAGACAGGGCATGGAGGGTATGAGCAACAGGCAGTTTTCATCAGGGAGCCCCCCAAGGATCTGTGGTGGCAGCCCTGGGCTGGCCGTTACCCCTGAGCTGTGAGACCTTGGCACTGTGACAGACTGAGCTGACCTCTTGTGGAGCTGTGCCAAGGAGAGGTCAACAAAATTTAAAAAAGCAAAGTTAACTTTGGGAATGAGGGGGAGGAAAAATTGGCAGCAAGGTCCAGCAAGGGTTATTAGGTACAAGAACAACAGCTCAGGCTCAAAAACACCCAAGACATGGACTGTGTGAGGTTGGAAAAAATGTGTGAAAAAGCATTGCTTGAACTGGTTTGCCACTTCTATTAGGGTGGTCACCATCAGCAACAGCATCCAGGGCTTGCCCTTGGTCCCTGCAGCATCCCCGCCTCGGCGGAAGCAGCCGGCGTTGCACCCTGAGCAATGCACCACATCCCCAGCGCTCACCTGCAGCCCACCATCGACGCTGGGCATTGCGGGCAGGGGACACCCTAAAGGAGCACGACCTCTTCCTTTACCCAGAGGACCAAAAGGCAGGTGGAGGAACATCAACAGCTTTGCAAGAGTTAAGTGCTCTTCCCACAGTAGTATCTTCCTGTTCACAAGCCACCAGCAAATGAATTCATGAGACAGGCAGCGGGTGTTTTTCCGAGTGAAGTGGAAGGTGTTTAGATTAACCTTCGCATTGGTAAGCAGTGATTCAATGCATCCAGAATGTCTGGAAACACACTCAGATTAAACTTATCCAAAATAGCTATAAACATCATCACGTCCCCTTGGCCTGGAGCACCAACGCCGCTTCCAGCCAGGAGCTGCCGGCCACGTCTCTGGGCTGTGGCGCCGCTGATGCGCTCATAAACCATCAAACAGCGGTTGGAGCCTTCGCAAGCTGCGGGAGGCATCGATTCCCCTTGGGGACCTGTCCTGGTGACGGAGCCAGAGCAGCCCCCTCCCTGCCAGAGCCTGCGGAGCGCGGACGCAGGAAGCTCTCCCCTCGCACATGCTGGTCTCTATCTCTCAATACCTCAGACAGTGCTTGGTAAAGCCGGACAAAGCACACGTTTTAATACAGATCAAGTTTTCAGCCACGAGAACAGTCCGTCCTCATGGCCCCTTCTGCTGTCTGTCTGTCCATCCTCTGGGGCTGGCTGAGTGTGGGACAAACGGGTGTGTGCGCTGGGGCCGTTACCTCTTCCTCCATCTCCTTCCCCGGGGGGGATATCCTGGCACCATCTGCAAACACCTACCCAGGCCCTGACATTTGTTCCCCTCCCAGCAGCTTCCTGTCTGGGATATTTCTTTGTCTCGGCTTCCTCTCCTGCTTGTGCCACTGAAACCAAGGCCACTGTCCTGGGAGCATCACATGAACGAGGTGTCAGACGCCACGGTTTGTGCTGTCAGCATCCTCCACGGCAAACCGCATCCCATACGCTTGCTGAGTGGACCTGCTGCCTCGCCTTGCCTCGCCGGCAAACCTGCTACGGCAGCCTCGGCGCCCCC
>NW_010146357.1:7259-30687 GCF_000699245.1 Pterocles gutturalis
CCAGCCACGCCGACACCTTCCGCCCTGTCTCCCAGGCCACGGCTCGCTCAGTCGCAAAGAGAACCCGCACTGGATTGAACCACAGAAATCCTCGCTTTATGAATGCTGAGCACAGGGTCCAGATCCCACCGCCGCACAGCCGCATCGCAGCAACCCCTTCGGTATCAGCGGGAACAACGGCAGCTCCCCGCATGGGCAGGGATGATGAGTGACACCGAGGAGATCCAGGTGGACCGCAATGGTAACGGGAGCAGTTCCCGTACAAATCACAGCCAGTTCAAACAGGGTCACCAACACAGCGTCTGGCACAAACCACTGATCGTTAAAGCAGAGAGAAACCCTTCCATTATATTTTTAGGCGTCCTACTTGAAAGCAAGCGATCTGGAAAATCCCAAAGTGTTCGGAGGCAAATGTCTAAACCTTAACGACACTCCTGGCAAGGATCTCTGTTTTGTTTGTGCTATTTAACAGCTTCTTCATAAGGAAACAATTGACTTGGTTAAGGATGGAGGCAATGCATTGTCACACACTCTGAGCGAGAAGCCAGCCCTGACAACCGCTATGCGTAGAACCGGTGGCCTGCCCAGCGCTCTTCACGTGCTCTCCCTTCACCGTCACGCGTGAGGCAGGGGAGACATCCCAGCAGCTTCAAGAAACCGGAGGAGATGGGATTTGCCCATCAGACATCCGCCTCTGCCCTACGGCCAAGACACCAGCGTGCCAGGCCAGGTCCCCAGGTGCCACCCTGACTCACTGCCACTTCCACCCTGGATCGCAGCTCCATAGCTCCTGGGGGCAATGCAGAAGAACATGGTTGAACGGTACTAAATTGCTCATCAAAATGAAGACACAAAGCCAGGTTTAACGCCTGGCACTGAAGCAAGCCATGGTTCAGACCAGAATCAGCAGATGCTGAGACAATTATCGCACTGGGGAAGGGTCGGCATTGCAGGGCACGATTTCCCCGTGCAAGGAAACAGTAAGTACGGAGACAAGGGTGATCCAATTAACCGGGCTTTACATGGATTTCCTAATGGCATGTGGCAACGCTCTTAAGCTCTTAAAGAATGCCCAAAAGCTCTTAAAGAAACTGAGCTGCCATGGGATAAGAGGTAGAGACCTCCTGGGATTAGGGACTGTTTAAAGGTCAGGAAGTGAAGAGCAGGAGCAGGACGGCAGCTCTCAAGGGAGGTGGTGCAGTTTCACACAACACCACTGGCTCACGCTCCCCTCTGCCCCCTCCCGGGGATGGGGGAGAGAATTGAAGGGGTGAAGGGAAAAGAGACTCGTGGGGTGAGAGAGAACAATTTAATAACTAAACTACAATAATACTGGAAATAATGATTATAATAATAGTAATATACACAAATATACAAATGAGTGACACACAGTGACACTGCTCACCACCCAATGACCGAGGCTCAGCCTGTTCCCGGCCAACGATCCCAGAGCAGGGAGAGTCCCAAAACTGCAATTCAGGAATGGAGGTAAGAGCCTGAGTGTCCAAGAGATTGAGACAACCCTGAGAGAGGGGTGACCCAGAGGGAAACAACCCAGAGCAAGAGAGAGCCCTTCTGGACAGAGCCTCACCTCTCTCCTGGCCGTGCCGTGCATGATATGGAACAGACCATCGGCCAGTTAGGGTCTCACTCTGTCCCAGCCCAAACCAGGACAGGAGGGCATAGGCAGAGCCCCTGAGGGACTGACCTGTCCCGCATCTCCCTGAGCACTCTGGAAAAGGCCAGCAAGGTGACAACATGTCCTGTCAGGGCAGCCACCAAGAGCAGTGAAAGCAACAAAGGCTGCCACAAAAAGGCTATGGTGAAATCCATGTTTCACAGCTGGGACACATGGCTTTGTGCTCAACGGCAAAGGCAATCAGGTGATTCACCTTGCCCCTCTCTCGTGCAAGGTGTGGCTGAAAGGAGGAGGTGCTGGTGCCAGTTTAATTTGCTTCCAAAACCATCAAGCGGCAAAAATTCACATGCAGTTGTATTTCCGCAAGTTCCCTGCAGCTGCTCTTGCTCCATCTGCAGGAACCCATCCTGGGTTGGTCTCAGATGTGCCCATGCTCTAGGTAAAGGGCAAAAGAAACAGGGAACAGTGTGCAAGCAGCTTCATAAAGCACAGGAAATGAAAGGATCAACCGAGGAAAAAGGCATCTGGGGGGAGAAATAAGCCCATGCAGGGAAAGGGCTAGCTGCACTTGCTGGAGCAGGCAAGAGGGAGGAGAGGCAGAAGGTGACAAGCGCTGGGTCTCTGCTCCCCGAGTGCTCAGCCAGCCATGCTCCCTGCCGTGGGACTGTCGAGAACCATCTTCACGGCCGGAGCGAGTCCCCGAGCGGAGCACCACAGCCACCTCCCTGGCAAGCTGCCACAGGCAGAGCACGCAGGGGCAGGGATGCAGGAAGGAAGTTTAGCATTCCTTGCTATTCAAAGGACAAACCTGGCTTTCTCGTGCCCCAGGGTCTCCGTTTTCATAAGCGACTGGGAAGTCCAGTCACTTTCCCTGGGAAGCCAACTCACACGCAGTGGTGCCAGACGGGTGCTCCAGGTCACAGGGAAGCAACCACGAGCAGGGCTGCAGCAAGGACAGCCACAGCCAGGCTGAGTCACAGCCACCGGGTCCCAGCGGCCACTCGTGTGGGCTGGGGTGTGCGTGACTCAGCCCCTGTCACAGCCCATCCCGGTGACGGGTGAGGTTAGGGAGGGTGAGGAGTTCAGATCTTTTGTGTGGTCTGGGAGACACGTCCTCATCCGCAGATAGCAAACCTGCAGACGCCATTGCCAGATGACTTTAGAGTGAGGTTCAAGGCTTGACGTGCTCCTGGGGACAGTGACCAGCAGCTGTGGTAAAGACACACAGGGAGGGAGCCAGCCCTGGAAGCACTGTTTATCAGGGAGTGCAGCAATAGGACAAGGGGTAACAGTCTTAAGCTGGAAGAGGGCAGATTTAGATGAGATCTGAGGAAGAAATTTTTTCCTGTGTGGGTGGTGAGGCAGTGGCCCAGGTTGCCCAGAGAAGCTGTGGATGCCCCATCCCTGGAGGGGTTCAAGGCCAGGCTGGATGAGGCTTTGAGCAACCTGGGCTAGTGGGAGGTGTCCCTGCCCATGGCAGGGGGACTGGAACTAGGTGATGTTTCAGTTCCCTTCCAACCCAAACCATTCTGTGATTCTATGATTCTATGCCCTGGCCAGGGAGCAGAGAAGAGCAGCCATCCTGCAGCAGAGACCCAACACTCTCAACGTTCCCACTGCTCCTCACCAGCTGCCACCAACACCACAAGTACTGTCTGAGGAGCACAGCCGAGGGCTGGAGTTGCACCAGACCAGGGCATGACCCAGGGACTGCTGCCAGCTGGTGGAGAGGAGAATCTGGGAGACATCTCAAGGAGCCCCTGGCAGCCCAGTGCTCTCAGCCAGCCGTCGACCTTCCAGCAGATGACACAAAGGAGGGATGGTGGGTCTTACTCACGGACGGCTCAGCCAGTGGGTGCCATTCCTGGGTCTGGCACGGCAGCGACACGTCAGAGCTTGGGCTGAAGCGCAGGAAACCCACAGGATGAAGGTAGCTCTGCATGGCTGGAGAACAGCATCCCAGTCAGACCCCCAGCTGGTTCTCCTCAGCTACACAGAGAGAGGGCTTTGCTCCCATGACAGGTGATTGCACTGCATGGAGGAAAGGCAGGGTGACGGTCGGTTTTAGGGATCCAAGTGCAGACTACTCACACAGCCAGAATTCCCCTGCCAGAGTCCTGGGATCACTCAGGAGAAAGCAAATTAATCTGTCATGCTCCCATTCCTCTCCTCTGCAAATTGGTGTTGGTACAAAGGAGGTGGTGGCAGTGGCAACCCTCCTGTCACCCAAGAAAAGGTACTACCAGTACTTACAAACGCTGTCCTGCCCATCCCTGCAACGATGATACTGCCCCGATTTCTCTACGCTAGCCCAAAGCCAGTTCAACCAAAGCAGTGTGGATTAACTGGGTTTTGCAGTCCATCACAGACTGTATTTACCAGGAAGGTTTGAGTCCACCCGGAGAGCAGGGGGGGGATGCACTTCCAGTGATGGGTTCTCAGTTGCAGGCCACCAGACAACACGCTGACGTGGCAAGTGGCTGCCAGCTTGGGTGCCAGTTTTACACCCCGCCTACTGCAAAACCTAGGAGCAAAAACTCCCTGCTAAAAAACTCCCTCGGTGCGAAACTCCCGCAGACCTCCGGAGCTGGCAGGGGTTGTGCTGGCAAATCCATCACACAGCTTAGCTCTAGGAAAAAAAAGAAAGCCATGGGGCCAACACAGCTTATAGCTTCAACCAGAC
This sequence comes from Pterocles gutturalis, assembly GCF_000699245.1. Taxonomy (NCBI): domain Eukaryota; kingdom Metazoa; phylum Chordata; class Aves; order Pterocliformes; family Pteroclidae; genus Pterocles; species Pterocles gutturalis. The sequence goes on from NW_010146357.1 coordinate 11,582, forward strand.
CGTAAGCAAAAGTACTCTCTACCCAGCATAAGTCATATTTTCCATATGCAAAGGGGATGCAGGGACTTGCTTGCACAAGGTCTGTAAGGAAAACTTTCCAGGGCAGACAAGGCAGAAAGCGGAAGGAAGGAGGAGGGAGTCTATGTACTTGCGCTAGGGACTTCCTTGGGTGAGCTGAAGGGCTGGGTCCGTGTGACTCACCACGCTTTTCTGAGACATGCCGCTGGCCTGCTGCAGCCCCGGTTCCAGCAGAAACAAAGCACGACGGGCCATCACCGGTACCGGGGCAAAATGTGGTAGTTGCAAGAGCTGCTATAAAAAAAAAATTCCTTTGCAACCTGCCAACCAAAGACGGTACCCATGAGTTGCTGATAAAGGAGAATCCCCTTCCACCCACCACTCCGGGTGCTTTGTGTGTAGCAGAAAATATCCACTGGTATCACCAGATGGACAGGATACCCAGGCTTCTGCTTTCAGACATGGTTCTGTGAACAGCTTTCAAGGCTGAAATCACCAACAAGTATGAAAACAGCTGCGAAAAGTAAGCCTCCAATTTTTCCAGTCCTGAGTTTGCAGTGCATTTGCTGCTTACTCATTTCTTGCTAAGTCTAAAGTTCCTGGGTCGGGCCCCCGCCTTCCCCTCCGGCACAACTACTCTTTACAGCTTGGAAGCTATTTTTTCCCACTCTGCTATCTTTAAAAAAAAAAAAAAAAAAAAATTGGCGTGAAAGCTTTTATCATCCTGAAAACATGCCAACTGCGAAGGCGACTCTGCGTCTCAGACGCCTGTTTCCTGGCAGATTTTAAGTCCTTTGCTCAACTGCTCAGATGGCGGGGGCAGGAGATGCCTGCAGCAGCGGGGCTGTGAACTGGAGTTTCAAAAAATCACATGTTTAACTGCTGCTAAATACCCAGGAGACCAACATTTCCAAACAGCAGCCTAAGAGCTAGACACACAGCCCAGTGACAGTGGTGGCCCATCCGAGGGAAAGAAAAGGTGCGACTGTGCTGCACGGTGACACTGTGCATGGAGATGGAGGGCCACCACCATGGGGACAGGTACGGGGCAGCACCAGCCGGGGTCACCAGGCTCTGCCTGGTCGGTCACCCGTTGGCTTCCCGGTTAACGAGGTTTCAGCTCTGTTGGTTCCCAGTGGTTTGAAGGGAAAGCATGGGAAGTCCACGTGAAGGCTGAGACATAGGGACAGTCCCTGCCTTGATGTCACCTTGGAAGAACTACACAAACCACTGAGCCTTTCAGCCTGGTGATGCTTTTTTGGGGCTTCAAAGTACTCCGAGCTGGTTTTGCAGGTAGAAATCCCTTTTCCACTCCAGCCCCAAACTGCAGGACTTCTTAGAAAAAACTGCACAGGATGGAAAAACAACACCGTCCTGTCAAGCTCCACTGTTTTAGAGAGAGAAGGACATTGTCTCTTGGCACATAACCCACAGCAACATCTACCCTAGTACCTACCTATAACCAGCCCTTCTAGGATTTCCCCTAACATTGCAATTCAGGCCATCCAAACATTGCTTCAACTCTTAAGTTACTTGGAACTGCCAGGGAAAAGAAAACTAAGTAGTCTGGGAAGACAGGAATTGATAGCCTTTTGGATTTTTTTTTCACCATAGGAAGAATTTATTAGGAAGAAATGGGTCTAGGACAGAGGTACATGTGACAGTCCAACTGACTTTTCAGAGGCTTTAAATGGTCATCTCACTGTGCAAAATAGATGGTGCCCAGGAAATTGGTGCTTGTCAGATGAAATCACCGCTCCCGCTGGATCTCTGCAAAGCACAGTCATGATGCATCTCCCAGGGGAGGGATACGATCCCACTGGTAGCGCACAACCCAGGATGGCATTTTATAAACTTGCCTGTGGCTTCTCTCCAGCTATTGCACCGGCTTGTGATGGTGCAGAGCAACGCTGTGAAGGGAAGCCCGAGGGCACAGCTCGGCTGCTGCGTGACCCAGCCATACAAGGAGGTCAGGGCTCTCCTTGTGCATCATGCAGTATCTAAAAACCACAAGACGAAAAGAAAGCTGCAAAGCTCCTGCAAAGTACAAAAGACAAACAATAGAAGTCCTCCAACCTGCCACACAAGCTGCCTTCTGTCCCTCCTGCCCTCCAGAAACACTTCTCCATCCTGAGTGCCCTGCTCGCTAACAAAAGGAGCAGCCTTCATCCTCCTTTGTACTCAGATGCCTTCACCTTCTCATCTATTGCCTTCCCTCCATTTAAGCACAAGGACAGCGCCTTTTTCAGGAGGCAGCTAGCTACCAGACAGAGTAAAGGGGTAAACGGCAGGCTTAGGGAGAAAACCACCCAAAAACCTTCACTTGGTCCAAGTCTTAGTCTCATCTTGGGAGCCACGAGCAGCAAGAGCAGCTGCTGGTGGCGGGCAGGACGTCCCATCCAAGTCCCAGCTCTGCAGTGCAGTGCCCAGCCTGTACGATGTGAGCGGGGGAAGCGTGGCTGCAGCTGGGACTGGAGTTCAGGGCTCAAAATCCAGCAATCCTAAAAGAAACACAATCGGATACTGGTAAGAGAGCAAGTAGGAACCAACCAGGAGATGGGGAGAGATTTTGAGTTGTTTGATCCCGCCACAGCCCTCTGCTTTTCCAGAGCCTGGGTCCCACAGGGCATTACAAAATGCCAACAAACAGCACAGCAGCATTCACCTGCCAGCACCAACCGGGGAGAGGAGAGCAACAGGGTGGAGGATGGGACACGGCCAGCATCTCTCTGTGGCCTCTGCCAGCAGGACTCTGTTGCCAGGCCTTTGGGGAGGAGGAGTGGCACGGTGACATTCCTCTAACAACAAGCAGCACTAGCAACAGCATCTCTGCTGCCAGGGCTAAGAGGCAGGCATTAGAAAAACCACCTTTGTTCAACAGTGCCAGCCTACAGGGGGAAAAAAAAGCAGCGTTACTAGTGACGAAAAAAGACAGGTATGATCAAGGTGGCTGCCACTCCCAGTTGCCGCTGGTTTTAGGCACTAACTTGGGTAAGAGTCAGCTGCAGCTTCCAAGTAATGTCTGAGGATCAGAGTGAATTTCTTTCTTAAAGGTTTCAGATGCTCCTCAGAGTTGACCTGACACAGGCAGGCTGCTTTTCCAAAGTTAAGAAGCACAAGAGAACATTTTGTATGGCTCAAAAGACAGCACTGACATTTTGGGGTGACAAATCGGGATTATCTCAAATAGGGAACAGCCCTGCCTTCAGTTGTCCCCATGAAAATTCACTCGAGTTTTGTGAAAATTGGTGTTTGGTAGAAGGAAAGGACTCTCCCTGCTGCAGCGGTCCCCAAACCCAAACACGTAAATGACTGGCTGAAATTCACAGCCCGCAGCCAGGATATGTTTTGGGATAGCTCCTACAGGACAGGCCAAGCCACGAACACGACACAGGCCAAAAGGATCAGCATCACCCACGGAAAGCACGCAATTCCAGGGCAGGAGGAAGGCAAGTCTAGGAGTTAGACGTGATCTGCAATGATTTCACAAGGCTTCTGTTGCACACTGCAGCAGCAATCTAGTGGTTCACTGTACCCATGGAAAAACCCCATTCTTTTCAGTCATTTTTCCAGTAATGGGAATAAGCTCATATTTCAATTAGCATTTACCAAAACAAGAGCCAGACAAACTCACTCCTGTGTGAAAGTGTCTTTATTCCAAAGCTAAATTTCTCACGTAAAACAATGTCTCTGAACAGCAGCATCAGTCTTGCACGGATCTACAACAGCCTTCTGGGCTCCAGGGCTTGGAATGGTTCTTGAACCATCTCAACAGAGCAATGGGGAACCTCTTTTCAGAGTTGTCAGAAAAAAGGGAAGGGAAATGACAGAAAACAGATACATGGCCACTGGCACAATTTAAGAAATTGAGCCTGCTCACAAGAAGAGAAAAGGTGTCAAGACACTTCTCAGGGAGCTTAATGTCCGCACAAAGATCTTGCAGAACACCCCGCTCTCTGCAGGCTGCTTGCCAAGGAGCAGCTGCCACTGTCAGGAGAGAACTGCATTATTCCTGCAGACAGAAACCAGGACTGTTGGATTTAATAATCTGCTGAACTGCTTCCAAGGACTGAAGTGGCTGAGAGGTCATGTTAGTGATGTGCTCCTTTGCAGCCCGCAGCCCTTTGCACCAGCTTCAGTGTGCACGTTTGGTGGCAGCTGGTGCCCTAGAGGGGTTTACCTTCTTCCTCCTGCCTCAGCCTCTTGGAGAGATGCTCGCTGATGGCCATGAGGGGGTTGGCTCTGTACCTGGGGTTGGTGATGACCTCCTGAAACCGAGCCACTTCCTCCTCTCTGAGGAAAGAAAAATAAGACACAAATGCTAAGTGCCTCACACAAAAGGAACTGAGCAGATAAGGACAGAACTCATAAAAGCAGCGGGTTTCTCTACAGACAGAATGATCCTGGCTGTAAACCTCAGAAAGAAACAGTGCAAGAAATAAACCTAATTTACCCAAGGGCAAAGCTCAAATTGCTGCAAGCTTCATGGGAGCCAGAGACTTGATCTCATGCCACAGAGACAGAAACAATCACGTTAGTGTCCAGCATCACTTGGAAATGTTTTTTTGAGAGCTTTTCTCTAGTAAATCAGGAAGAAGAGACTGTGGGTATCTGGTATATCACTAAGAATGAAAACTAGTTCAGAGTTCACTAGCACAAAAGCATATTCTGCTTTTGAGAGCTCATCTACTGACCTTTATTGCTCAGCACAGAGGTTTGTTAATCCTATGTGCCACACTAGGTAAACACGATGGGAGGAGCATGACAGGATTACCTTTGCATGCTTGGTCACAGCTGGTTGCTGTGGAAATGGTCTTGTCTTAAAAAGCAAGCAAACAGGGGGGGAAAAAAAAGTGTTAAAAAAAAAAAAGTGAATTTTCACAGAAGTCACATCCATTGCGACGTCCCCAGCTCCCTCTGACAGAGTGCCAGGCTCTCCACAGCCCAGCCAGACACACATTTCCATGTTCTCGGTAGCTGCTGTGGATCAGCAGAGTGCTCTTCAGCTTGCAGCACGCAGCTAGTTCCCCCCTGGCAGGGCCCTTCCATTCAATGCCAGCCCTGCCCCTGCCAGAGGAACAGAGAGAGAAGCCAAACCTGAAGCTTGGGTTTGTGGCAGTTGGGGCAACAGGGCGAGGCTTAGAGAACCTCCAGCACTAACATACACCCTGGAAAATAAACCTCAAAGACCTTCCTCCCATATTTTTCCTTCCCAAGAAGCACAGACTTCCCAGACCACTACGGTAGGGCACATGCCACTGTGCATCTGTTCAGTTTTGTGCAGAGGAAAAGAGTGGGGCACACGGGACCATCACCTTGCAGATACAGAAGAACGTGGTGGAGTTGCCTATTTGGATTTTACAAGTCCCTCCTCAAGCAGTGTTTCTCACACAGGAGTTCCAGCACAATGAGACACTCACTGGTGGCACTCGAGGCCATGAACTTTGGGCTTCTGTAATGAGCCATGGAGGGATTTATCTGGAAAGGCAGAACTGAGCAAGAAAGGCATCCCAGCACCGCCACTGCCCGGTTTCCGACAGAGAAGGGTATCCACAGAGTGTGCTGGAGAGCAGCGCTGGGATCTGTAGACTTGACTGTTCTCCTCGGCCTCAGGTTGAAGTTGAATGTCTCAGAACTGACAGAAATCCTGGAAACAGCGATCGCAGAAAGCAACTACTGCCAGATCACAGTGCCTAGCCCCAGGAGAAATTAAGTTCTTAATGCCTGGTGGCAGTATAAAATATCCAACAGATTATACAGAGGAATAAGGAGTTGCCCTTAACCAAGCCCAAGAATTATTCAAAAGCATTTAGTCCTTCATTTTACAAGAAAAGGTAATGCCAGATGCCAAAGGACGTATGGCATGTAAGTTAGCTTGCCAGAGGTGTTCCAACAGAGCAGCTGGAGCTCCTGATGCTACGCCAAGTTCCAGGAGCTCCTCACCTACACAGGCACAGGAGGCTTTCCTGAAGGGTGTCAGCTAGAGCTACAGCTGGTGTCATCAGAGACTGAGCCATGGCTGGATGCTGCAGCTCCAACTCAGCAAGCCGAGACAAGGGACGCACCATCTGGTTGATAAGCACATCATTCACGCCGCACAGAGGGACACAGTACAGACATATTCACTTGGTACAGCCAGAAATGACAAATGTGGCCAGGAAGAATGAGGTGAGAGTTGGTGTGGGTTGTCCTGAAACCCCACAGACCATACACAGGAGGCCCAAGCCATCACTTTCTTTTCAACCAGACAGGGAAAGTGAACTCTTAAAGGTGTAAGTGCAGTTTCCTGTGCTCTTCTTGCTTAGATGTTACACAAGACAGAAGCCAAAGCAGACTGAATCCATTGACCGAGTCTGGTAGGGACTAAGACAGAAAGACACATTTTTCACTTGTGAGGGTGGTGAGGCAGTGGCCCAGGTTGCCCAGAGAAGCTGTGGATGCCCCATCCCTGGAGGGGTTCAAGGCCAGGCTGGATGAGGCTTTGAGCAACCTGGGCTAGTGGGAGGTGTCCCTGCCCATGGCAGGGGGTGGAACTCCACTTCCAACCCAAACCACTCTGATTCTATGGTTCTATGACACACATAAACATCCTGCACTACATAAAGGGGAAAGTCAATCCTGCCACCTCTTTTTGGGCCTTCAGGTGTGCAAGACTGAAACACAGGTTGCTGAGACAGGTTGTGTGATCATCCTTGGAGATACTCAAAAGCTGTGTGGACACGGTCCTGGGCAAACCAGTTCTAGGTCACCCTGCTTGAGCAGGAGGTTTGGACCAGATGATCTCCAGAGGTCCCTTCCAGTCTCAACTGTTCTATAATGCTCAGAAGTGACTGGACACTCTGTTAACTGGGTACTTACAAGAGCCGGTGTTTCTGAGCTTGTTTCATCAGACAGAAGTCTGCTGGTTCTGCCTTGGCTCTTACATGCCTGTGGAGAGATGAAACAAAAGAAGTGAGTGCTACAGAGGAGTGGTAATTTAGCAATTGCTGTGGAGATGGAAAGAGTCCAGGAATTCTGCATCTGCCTTCCCAGAAAGTATAGGTAATTGTCCTGTATGGAAATTGTCCTGAAAGGCAATTATTTCCATAGCCAGATGCTAATGGAGATGCAAGCTCCTTCCACCACACACAGACAGGAGCTCAGGAATCAGGACTGAATGGGCAGAAGGCAAATGCACTCAAGAAAAATCGGATCACTTAATGCTAGAACCAGTCATGAGCTGCCCATGCCCAGATCACTTTCTGCTTATCACTAACCTCCAGGTCAAACCGATACTGTTGCTTAGAGAAAAGATCCCATCGAACTTCCCCCCACCACCAGGCACACATCACCTCTGCACATCTCACGTTCCTTGCTAACGCTGCCGAGCTCCAGCATTGGCAGACATCGATTACAGACAGTGCCGCAGTTACTCAGCAAGAGGAGGGAACTGCCAGCCCTGCTTCCAGTCCTGCGGTGGGGAACCACTGGGGTACCGCTGGTAGCAACTCATGTTTGAAATTAATAGCATTCACAATACTGAAAGGTCATCTGGTTTCTTAATAATTTTTATCACTGTCTGACTACTCAAAGATTTGAGATTCTGCAACATTTACAAGTTGAAATTAATCTATGTTAATATAATTTTAAGATAAAGAATGGCAATATTCCTTTCTCCCTGTGAACACATATCCTCGCCAAAGGCTTGCCGGTTTAAGTCAGCCACAAACAGATCAGCACAACAGAGCTTCAGCTTTTGCCACCGAATGTAGCTTTTGAGAACCCATGAAGCTGCAAGAATATGGACGCATGGGGATGCAGGATGGTGCACTATGTGCAGCTGGGGCACAGCGGCAAGCATAGCTCTGCACTCTCTGCACCCATTTCTTATTCCTGGGCAAAGTCCAAGGAGACTGGAGGTGTAATCTCATCCTGCACAGGATGCTGGAAGCATGTGGTGCCCAATGCCAAGCAGTGACAGAGATTCATCACAAAGCCAAGCGCTGAGCCCAAGGGACATGTGGAAAGGGCAGCAACAGCTTTTGGGACTTGAAGTGCACAAGGGGAGTTGCAGGTAGAACTGGACATCAAGGAAAGGAGAAGAAACTTCCATTCTTCATAGAGGTAAACAGGAGAAAGAAGGGGGCAGAAGGTCTGCCCGTGCAGAGCAGCTCCCCTCTGACTCGCCCTGGGGCTGAGCCTCAGCACACAGCCCAAGGCAGGGAGAGGATATGCCTCCCACCCCTCTACTGGGGCAGGGCTCAAAGAGGAATCTTCCCTTACTGGGGGGTGCTGGGGGCCAGGGCCTCCCCCACTTCATCTGCCCCAGAGCCCCTCAGCTTTCTCCAGGTTAGGAAACAAGACAGTCCCTCACCTTCTCTTCCAGACAGCAAGATCTGGTCTCTTCTTGGCAGTGTTACAGTGACCTCCTCTTCCTATTTTCCTCTCTGACCCTCTACCCCCCATCCTTTTATTCTGCATTGTTTTCCCCATTCTTCCTTTCTTCCTCCTCCCTTGCCCCATATTCATTCACCCCACTCATTTTCATCATCCCTCTCTACTCGACCAGCTCCTGCTCCTTTTCCTCATCTCTCCCTCTCTCCATCCTGGCCCATTTTATTTTTCCTCAAGGAGGATCCTGGCAGACCCAATCTGCTGAAGGTTGCTCTCACCACTGCCCCGATCACATCTGATTTACCCTCAGCCCAACGCACTGTGCCCCAGCATCAAATCTCCCTGGCAACCCAGACAAACCCAAACAGCGTGGATGTACATCAGCCAGCCTTCGCAGCACAGAGCCTGTGCAGGAAAGGGCAGATCGATGCCTGCGCGATGCTCCTGCACGCTTCGGTCCCTCTCAAGGTCACCCTGGCACTGCCTGAGAGCTCACGAGGAACGGCAATCAGCAAGAGCAGACCAACAGCTACAGGGGTTCAAGCAGCTCCCGTCACACTGCTGCATCCCCTGGTACTGTAAGACACGGAGCAGGAAGCATCTCTGTTCCCTTCATGTCCGTTAACTGCTTGATACAGGAACAGTCTCTTGTCCCAGTTTGCCTGGATCGCTCACAGAAGCACAAAGAAATCCTTTCTCAAGTTGGATGGCAACCCACCATCACTGGAGCAAGGGGCTTGCCAAGTGTGCCACCGAGTCGCCATGGCAGTCCCTTCAAAGATGAGTAGCTCTGCAGAGGGTGACAATGCTTAAAGGAAAGCTTTTAAGCACATCCTGGGCCATATGAGACCATGTGCCCCAGAGGCTGTGCCTCTCGGGACAGCTTCCTCTGCAGCACATCACGAAGGCTTTAGGCTGTGCAAGCCCACGTCTGCTTTCTGCCACCCCACAATTTTAAAGGGCTTGGTGCTTCTGAAGGGTTTTCAGTTCCACTCAACAGCTCTGTCCCACCAGTCTGGCAGGTTCAAAAGGCTGCTGCTTGAATTTCCCACCCCCAAACCACCAGCACACTGCCTGCTCACTTGGACCATGTTACTAGCCCTGTTTCATTACACTTCATTGCCTTCATTCATTATAAAACAGAATAAAAACCTCACTGTAATTCTCTCCTACCCAGCAGGAGATCAAATTCCTGGAGAATCTAATCTTTTATTAATAATGCTGACAAATCACCAGAGTATTACCCTTCATTTATGTAATGATTCAAATCTTATAAAAGCCTCCTCTGATTATTTCAAACACGCACACACATATCCTCATGCGGTCCAGGAAGCTACAAGCCAGCAAGAGGAAGAAAAGCACTGTAGCTTCTCCATGCCATTACCAAAGGGGATTGCTTTCTGGTAGGCATGTCCCAAGCAATCTGGGTGCCATCAGTCAATGCCAAGCTCCCACCTCCACTCTGCTGACTGCAGATGGTGCTGGCCAATCCCAAAATTCTCAGCCAGGGCTGGGACTTCTCTACCCTGCTGTGCCACAGGCCCACTGGGCTTTCCAGACACCTGAGCCTTGCAGCCAGAGTGAAAACAGAGCCAGAGGATGAGCTCAGGCTTCCAAAAGGAGAGAAGTGTGGCCACACTCTGGCCACGACAGCGCTTCTCTGAGAATGTCAGGCTGGAGATTCGTACAAGACCACCGAACGCTTCCATGTGTGCCACGCATCCTCTGCCATGAAGTGTACTACAGAAGAGAAGAGCGACTGCAGTAGCTGCAAGGACCATTTTGGCCAGTGTTCTGCCTTGAAGCAGCTTGCAGCAGATGCCAGGAGAGCAATAAGACCAAGGCAAGTGTATACCCACATCCTCTCCAGTATTTGCAGCTCAGAGGCCTTGTGCCAGCCACAGTTTATATACATGCAGTAACCCTCCACGGAGCTCTCCTCATTGGATTTGTCACTTCTCACCTGAAGTCACAGGCTTCCCTCAGCCGCGACACCCTGCAGCAAGGAGCTGGGCAGAGCAGCGAGCCTCCTGCTTGCACTGAACCGGCTACTCGCTAGCTATGTTTGATGTCCTTTGTTTCTCATACTGGAAAAGAAGACCAATTACTCCCAATTGCATCACACTTGATTTTTTAGACTATTACATTCCCAAACCTCTTTGCCTCTATCTCCTATCCAGGCTAAGGACTCCTCAGCTCATTTAGTCATCTCTTGTGCAGAAGCTGTGCCAGACACTTCACCATCATCCTTGTCAGCTGTCTCTGAGCCTTTTCCAGTTTTACTCTACCTTTTGAGCTGGTCCACAACTGCAGGCTGTAGCGACACCATGTATTTGTACTAGATTACACACCTGGGAAAGCAATCCCCAAAGGAAGCTCCCTACTTGTCCTCCCTCCCCTATACATACTTTCCACAAGCCACTCTCCTGGATAGCAGAGCCTCAGCCACCAAGTGGGCTGGGGTAAAATGACGAGGGAGAATGATTCCTGAACTCAGCCTGGAGTCAGATGCCACATGTCCTTGTGGCACATCATCACAGAAAGAGGGCAAAGCCACCTATTCTGGCCCAGAAGTCTATCCAACCAGCCCTCAGTGCTCTGAAAGACTTGGAACTCTGCGTGTACTTTTGCTGTTCATTCCCACTGAAAGAGAGGGCAGGCTGACTGAAGGGCTGCATAAAGGAAAAAAAAAAAAGGAAAAAAAAAAAAGGAAAAAAAAAGCTATTCAAAGAATTAGAAGCCAAGTTAAGGAAGGAAATATTTTCCCATGCTTAGATGCAAGGTTTATAGCTGCTGTTTGTCTGAGGAGTAGCTTTGCAGAAGCACAGGGAACTGTCAGCTCAGCCATGCTCTGTAGGTGGATGTCCCTCCTGGGTCAGAATTTATTTCTGGGGCATCCACCAAGTCACAAGAGGGTTCATGGTATCTCCAGCCTTGATCTGTAACCAAAGAAGAGGGTGCTTTGCCAGACAACCTTCTTGGCTGTTCTCTAACCCAAATGCTTTCTTTTTACGGTCAAAACAAGTTTCTAGTTCCAACCCCTACTGAGCAACAGGAGGGAGGGACAAGCATTTGTGCAGCACGCAGAGCACTTTTATTCTGCGCTGGGGGATGCAAAAGCAGCTGCAACACTGTCTGGATAGTAAGGCAGAGCACTGCATTAAAAAGAAGACATAAGGGCAACCAGAACCCACCCTACGGCTGACTGGGATGGTTGACACGTGGGTGTCAGAGGACTAGAAATAGCCCTTCTCTGTCAGTATGATAAAGGGAACAGAAACATCATCTTTCTGCTCTTGTCCAAAATCACATTCTGAGCCAATGGGGTGAACAAAGAGTGTGGCCAGAGCAAAAAGCTCTGCTCAAAGGTCTTGAACTGCCTCAAGAGAAAGCCTGGAGGTCTGGAAGGACAGAACAGCAGGCTGCAACATGGCCAGAGGCTAATGTGGGAAGGGAACGAAAATCCTAGCAGGCAGCACTGTGCTCTGGACCCTGGCTCTCTAGAGATCCACTCCTCTCTGTCACCCCACAGCTGTGGGAACTTGGGCAAGCCTTCATCCTAATCTTCGCCACTTACAGTACAAGAATTTGTCCCCTTTGAAACCTGCAGATATAACCTGCTAGAACAGAATGGATTCCTCTTCTTGAGTCAAACAGCATTTGCTGATAGTTGAAGACAATTTTCATCACAAAAACCACCCCTCAAGTCCAGATTCTCAGGTGAGCTCAGGAGCATTACACTCTGGACACTTGTGGGTCACTCCTGCAACTTCCAGGACATCTGGTTGCTCCCAGCCCGTCTCATGCCGAGCCTCATCTGAGCAACACAGTTCCCTTCCCCTCTTAGCAATGGATTCAGAAGGCACATTGAAGCTTTTTTCTTGTGGCGACTGAAGTGTGGAAAGGGGCGAAACAGAGTTCTCCCAACCACTGGCACCGAGCTTGCATTGCCTGTAGCTACAAGCTGAGCTGAAAGGCATTTCATCCTGCAAGAAGAATGGAAATACACAGCCCATTCCTACACAGCACATACCTCTTGGGTGGCTTCCTGCCCCTGTCACCCGTCATCAGGTCAGAGAGCTCGGGTAGGGCTTCCATCAACGGCTGCATGTCTCCCACCACAGGTGTTGCTTTCCGCTTTGCTTCGGCTTTTTGCTTCTGCTTGGCTAGCTTCACACTTTCTATTTCTGAATCAGAAACAAGACATTACCGGAGGAAGGGAAAGCATTTGCAAGAGATGACCCCTTGAGCTAAGAAATCCATAGGCTGCTTCACCATCTATGGGAACAACAGGCCAGAAGTGATTTAAACCAAAGAAAGACTGAAAATAATGCAGCTGGGTAGCTCCTCCCTTGCTGTGTTTGCTTATAACAATATGCATCTCCACTGACATTTGCAATTGGAAGTAAAGTCCCCAGACTGATTTTGTCTGAACTGTTTCCATCACTTGCACCATGGCATGTGAGACTGTTCGTTGCTCACGGCAACACGTCACTGGAGTCCCAGGGTGGAAAGAAACCATGCTGACCTTGCATGGAATTGGGAGAGAGAAACAAGAGGGGAAGGAACAAACCAAATACAGTCAGCCCCACATGTGGCATTAAACAGTCACAGCACCATATCTGCTTTGCTGTTGGGATAAAGCAATGGTCTCCTAGCACAGGCAAAAAAAAGATGAACTTAATTGCAGTTGTTTACTTAGTTCAGAGCAAGTCAAGGTCTCACCTTCATGACTCATGGTGGAGCTCAAGCAGTCGGATACTGGTTAAACTGGGCTGTTAGAAAAGCACTGTAGCAAGCGGCAGACACAGAGGCAGCCAGCTTTTCCTCGAGACCACATTTCCCAGTCTCCCTGCAGCAGCTCTGAACAAGGCTGGGGACACATAAGGCTCTAAAAACATCACGGCAGTCTCCCTTCTTGGCCATGGGAGTTGGGCATTGAAAGCCACAAGTTTCTGCCTCAGTCCTTGAGGCTTCCTGGTGTAGGAACAGCTCCTGCAGCTGCCCAAGCCTTACAGAGCCAGCATCCCCCGGGGCAAGCCCCAGCAGAACACGTTCTCCTCCAGGACAGCCCCCAAAAGCCCACCACAGCTACAAGCCTGAGCTCCAAGATGCCCTAACCTGTCCCAGAAGTCCCTTGAGGATGCCACCAGAAACAGCTAGAGCTCAGCAGGATCCATGAGCTCCTTTTTTCCTTCTGCCACGTGGTCACTGGGTCTGGAAACCCCTGAGAGGTATCCGTGCTGCAGGTTACACAACGGAGGACTCAATCTCCTCCCCGCGCACCCAGCGGAGGCCGCAGCAGAAGAGCAGGCGTTTGCTTACTGCCTTGGACAACGAGCATAATGCAAGGATGAGCCTCGGTGCTGAGCTAGAGACTCTTTGTCTGGTCGTGACAGAGCGCAGCGGCAGCAGCCGTGGGGCCAAGCTGGCAACACAGGGAGGCCAACGGCTTCCAACGCAGCATGGCCACAGAAGCAGGACTAAATCAGCACGAGTATTGCTGGTGGGAACATGGAAGCTGCCGGTCCCACTGTACAGACTGCAGGCAGGATGCCACCTGCAATGCTGGGTCTAATCCTGCTGCCCACATTCAAGAAAGCAGAACTCAAATTCACTGGCTAGCCGCTGGCTCCTTTAATTTCTTTGTTTTGTTTGCTCCCGGACTCAGCTGAGCCAAAGAGCAATGGTTTTTCATGAACTGCAGTTTTGCTGTACATGGATGTTTGTGACAAATCTGGATTGTAAGCGCTTCTCCTCGCAGCAATGCCTGCCAAGAACACAGCTTTCTGTTCTGCATCACTTCTTTTTTTGGTCTGGCTTTATGAAGCTGACTACTTCAGTGCTTTCATAAACAGTATGTGCTCAAAATTTTCAGACACCTGATTCTGCGCAAACATCCCAAATTCTTTTCCTATGAAGTCTTGTTCGTCTGAGGAGCCATGCAATATATGTATTTTTAAATGTGCATACTTCTAATGTCTGAAGCATTGCATAATTTTTTTTCCCTCTCTAGCCTCTCCTGAGATGATTTATTGGAATGGAAGAAATCTCCAAGTTTTGCATTTGCACTACTGGGCTGAACTTTATTTCCCAGGGTCTTGGCATCCAGTGTCACAAAAGCAGCCCTGGGACAAGAAGAAACAACAAACTCTTGGGAAGATTTAGGAAAACAGAGATGTAATGATAACAATTTCAGCAGTCTAAGTTGTGTTCTCTTTTGGGGGTGAGGGGAGCAGGCAAAGACTGCAAAACCCACAAAGAATTGGCAGTTATCTGTCAATGCCTTTCCGTTGACTGCAGCTCTTTAAGGTCACAATGTCAGAACGCTAAGTTTCATTTAAAAATCACCATCTCTGGAAATACCAGTTCATTTCACTCCATCAGCTAATAGTCATAATATCAGTTTCTTCATTTATGTTTATATAGGCTCCTTCCAGCTATTCCATTTTTCTCAATAACAAGCTGCACACCTGGTACTAAACACTTGCTGGCTTTCCTTACAGAAATCCCCTGGGATGTGCTACCCTTAGCAAAGCTTTGCTAGGAAATGCTGATGTTTGCCAACTGGACACAAGTTTAGTGGGAGAGTCAAGAGAGCCAGTGATTTAGGTACTTCCGTATTTCTAAAGCAGCTCTAATACCTAGTATCTTCTAAGACAGAGATAACTTGGCCTGAAGTTTTCTAACTTGGTGTTCTCCCCAAAGCAAAGCCTCTGCACTTCATTTGTTTTCCCTCAGGTTAGTAACTTCAGAGCCGAGAGGAGGAAAGAGGCCATGGCAGGGCCAAAATAACATATATCAACTTGAGAAAACGTCCCAGTTTCAGCTGGGACAGAGTTAACTTTCTTCCCAGCAGCCAGTGTGAGGCTGGTTTGGGTTTGTGCTGAGGAGAAGCTGATCACACACTGATGGGTGCTCAGAAGCAAGCTGATAAATGTGATATTTACGCGGCTGCCAAGGTCAGACAGGAGAAGCTGGGAGGGAGCCCAGCCCCAGTGACCAGCCCAGGATTCGACCTCAGGGTTAGGACTGAGACCCCAACTGGCCGATGGTCTGTTCCATATCATGCACGGCATGGCCAGGAGAGAGGTGAGGCTCTGTCCAGAAGGGCTCTCTCTTGCTCTGGGTTGTTTCCCTCAGGGTTGCCCCTCTCTCAGGGTCATCTCGATCTCGTGGACACTTGGGCTCTTACCTCCATTCCCAGATTGTGGTTTCAGGACTCTCCCTGCTCTGGGATCATTAGCCAGGAATGGGCTGAGCCTTAGCCATCAGGTAGTGAGCAGTGTCGCTGTGTATCACTCATTCGTATATATTACTATTATTATCATTATTATCATTACTATTTTCAATATTTTTGTAGTTTAGTTATTAAATTGTTCTTATCTCAACCCATGAGTCTCTTTTCCCTTTACTCCTTTAATTAATTCTCTCCCCTATCCCTGGGAGGCGGGAGGGTGAGTGAGTCAAACCACAACAGAAAGACTGATGCTACAAAGGCAGGGATCCTGCTCCTGGGCTTTTCCAAAGCAGCTGACCTTGACTATGGGAGCAGTGCTGTCGCCTAACTGCAGGAGCGTGCCCTCTGTTGCTTGCAGAAGACACAAGTCCCAGGTGCCCCTTTTACTGGGGGTCCATCATAAAATGCTGCTGAGGACATGCCTTCCTCCACAGCACCTGGTACAAGTACTGGTATCAGGGGAGGGAAAGCTCAACTGTGCTCCAGCAGTCCCCTCCTCTGTTCCTGGTGGAACAGGATCAGCCAAGGAGAGACCTTTAGGAGCACTGAAATTACAGCTGGATAGGCCAAACGTTAGGACTAGCACAGCCGTCTGTGCTTTGTGCCAGACAGGGACACTGGGGGTTGCAGATGCCAAAGGCACTTGGAAGTTGTTTGTTGGTGCTAGGGAGGAGGTTTCCTTCACACTCACAGTGTTAAATGATCAGCTTTTTCTGGAAGAGGAGCCAGAGACACCTTCACTGCAACTGGTGAAATCACAGGTTGATGAACTTGGGCTCGGAGCTCAGGAGCAGAGAGCATATGGTGCAGCAGAAAGCCACAACCCTCAGCCCCAAACACAGTCTGTCCGCAACTCTGTTGGGCAGGAAGGTGTTAAGGGAAAAGCCTGTCCCAAGAACAGCTCCAGGTAGCAAGAGGAATGCTATCCTCTAACTCAGCATCACCTCTTACTGTGCTGAGATACTAAAGCAAAAACAGACACTTCCCACAGGAAACAGAAGCATTTCTGCCATGGGCTGGTTTTGTTTAGGTCTTATTTCACATCCTCGAGAAAGGCCAGACTGTCTGGTAAAGTGGGTTCACTGACCTGTGGCACATGGGAAAGAGCAGTAACACAACCAGCAGTGTCCAGAGACCTCCCGTACCAAAGGGCTTTCCCCACAGATCCTGGGGATTAGCTGGTGGCTGCACAGCTCCAGGCTGCCCTCCTGGCCCCAGAGCTCCCCGAGGAGGAGGAGATCTGCTATACAGCTAGCCATACCTGTACCAGAGCTTTAAAAGATAGAGAAACATGCTAAACCTACATGAGCACAGTGTTCTATCTGGATAAATAGAAGTTTTATGTAGTCACATTATACATGGAGGAAGATCAAAAGTAGGTGTGCGGCAATGACTCAATCTCGGTGCTAAACACTGAGAAACGATACCTGTGACTTTTGCACCATGGGCTAGGGAGCAGATGTGAAGGTTTCTGAGAAGGATTCAGCCTCCCCCAGCACTCCCCAACCCTCCCACTCACACCCCACATACAGAGACCCAACGGAGCCATGCTCCATGATGCCCACAGTCCCTCCGTGACGCCCACGGTCCCTCCGTGCCTCAGCGCAGTACTTACTCTGCAGCCACCTTTCTTTCCTCAGCTTCATTTTTTCTTTTTTGGAAAGAACTGTTTTTTCTTCTAAACCTAAAAGAAAAGAGAGACATGAGATGGAGCCTGGCTCCTGCACACAGATTCAGTGCTGGACACTTCCCAAAGATAGCAGAGTTCGGAATATTTTGCTCAACCTTTGATGTTTCTGAACTTGCCGGCAGGTCAGGGACTATACCACACCTCAAATTTTAGCCAAGCAAATCAAACCCATCTTGGTGTTGGTTAAAAAATAAGAAAAAGGCACCCACCAGCAGCATAGGACCTGTTTTCTCAGGCCAGGTAGTTCCTTGAGAAAAGCTTTTTGAGAGCCCCTTGCCCCATGTCCTGCACTCCTGCATGAACCTGGCATCTTCTGAAGACCTGCTGCAAGTAATGGGAGGACCTACCGGTTCCAGAATTGGCAGCAAAAAGCAAGTTTTTAATCTGAAAATGTACACGCTGATAAAGCTAAGAAGAAGGAAAACAGCCTGCAGACATGGGTGAGAATAGGAAGGGGAATGGCGACCAGACACAGCTATCGGCATCTGCCTGCCCAACGACCCCAGCGCCTGTCCAGACAGCAAGTGGCGGGCAGGGGAAGGACTGAAAAGGGGCTGAAATACCCAGATCCATGGCAGCCCGAAGGAGCAGCCGATTACTAACAGCTTGTAAAAAAGGCTAGTACCTACTAGATAGCAAATACAGTATTTGGAAGCCAGCTGTGGATCACTGATATCCAATACCAAGTAAAATAATGTCACAAATATTTTTACTGGAGATCTGTTGCAGACATTATAAAATTTTATCTTATCTGCCGTGTTAAAAAAAAAAATTGACTTCAGTCAGCTTTTATCCTGAAATGTGCTGGAAATACTGTGACAGGATTGCCCAAGGAGGAACAGGCTCCCCAAAGAGCACTCCTTTCACCTTCGGTTATTCTTAAGACTGGAAAAGAAAAAATAACCTTTCTTCTCCCCAGAAGAAACAGGAGAAAGGAATTCAATGCAACTCTGAAAACAACTCACTGAGGGCAACTTCTCTGAAGCTACAAATCTTTCAGGATGATTTAAACAAACGCAGGATCATAATTGAGTCATCTCAATGCCTCAAGATCAGAACAAGCCTCCTGGGGCCGGGGGGGCTTTTCCATAAAGCCAACAACCACCACCATGTTCTAAGTTTCTGGAGGACACAGAGAACGAAGCTGCAGCTTTCACTGCCTCATGTCCCAGAAAAATACGCTACTGCAATCGATGCACCCAAGAAGTGAGAAATAACACCACACCTAGAAGCCATCACTCACTTACGAAGCCCAGGGATGTCTCAAAGGGTTTGTACGTGACTGATGCTGCTACCCATTTTTCCATCTCCTGCAATAAAGCACCAATGCACTGCCACCCGGCCATGCCCGGGCCAGCAGGACAGCCCAGCCAGGACGTGGGGCCAGGCAACAACAGAGACAAATATCTCATCGTATTAAGAGCAAATTTCCTCAATCTGTTTGCTGCAGTATCAAAAAGCAGATGCTAAAACAACTAATTGTGTGTTCCAATAACCAGCTCCAAACTACCTCTGCCACCGATCACCCCGTGTTTCTGTGGCTTCAGGGGGGGAAAAAAAAGCATGAATCATGAGAGGCCAAAACGCAAATTGGGCCCCAATGATGTCCGAGGGGCTGCCTGAGCCTGCCCAGATTTCAGTGGCGAGGAGATTTGTCCCCTCGTCTGAAAACATGCTCATTACTTCATTGGGAAAACAGTGTCCAGTGGGATTTGTTAAGGAGAAAATATATATATATAAAAAAATCAACCAGCTAGCTAATTCTAGTAATAACAACAATTCAGA
>NW_010146358.1:0-2342 GCF_000699245.1 Pterocles gutturalis
AGATCCTGGGTGAGACCTCGGTGACCCTTATCAAGAGGGTTCAAGGTCATCCCTGGCAAATCCCTCTGAAAAGCAAGGTGCTGGATGCTCTTCCTTGCGGCTGCTCATGGCCATCGCTTGGCAAGCTCCGAGGTGGGAAAATTCCCAAATATCTCTTCTTAGCGGCACTTACCCCCTCTGGCCCTTAGGTGAGTCTGTCCTGTACACCTTGCCCTGGGTTGCCCCTTTGATGTATTCTGTGTTGATGGCAGCGTGGCTTTTTTAAACGGCTTTATTGCTGTGTTCACATCTACCAAAAAATTCAGGAAGGTTCAGTCTGCGCTGAGCTGCCCCCATCCCAGATCCACTTGGTCCTGCTCCTGGGGCCCCCGCAGCCCCCGCCATTTCCCAGTCCTACCAAATACCTGATTTTACCCACGCTTTCTGGGTTTTCCATCAGTTTCAGGGCTGACTGGCATCGTGTATATGAATGTATTTGTTTCCCTGCACACAAGTGCCTGCGGTTACTAATCTCAGACAGAAATGAGCTTTGTCCTGGCATCGGTTTTCTCTTGTGACCAATGTTCAGTGTAACACGGGCTGTGAGCACTAATGCCAGACAGAAACGAGCTTTGTCCTGGCATCGGTTTTCTCTCGTGACCAATGTAACATGGGCTGTGAGCCAGGCGCCTCGGCAAAACGGGGCGGTTATGGGATCATCTTGTGCGATACGGGCTCGTTTTCATCGTTACGTACGTACGGTTGCCGATATCTGCGATCCCCCGGGCTCCGCAGCGGGGCGAAGGATGCTGCGCGGCTCTGCTGCTGGCACAAGGGCAGCCAGGGACAAACCTGAGATATTTCTGGGAATTGCCTCCCCGTGCTGGTGTGCTTGTTGCAGTTGGGATTTTGCTCTGTGTTTTCCACCTGAGGTCTTTTACAGCATTTTTACCAAGTGATAATCTATTTTAAAATTCATTTATCAATTTCAATTCTCCCTCTTGTCCCATGTTCTACCAAAATGCCTCTGCTGCTCCCTTGGGCTAAAATATTCTGCTGGAATAGCTGCACAAACCCAAACTTCCTCTATACTGTACCAGCTTTCCTAAGAATAGTCACAGTGGCATAAAATCTGGTAGGAAATGGGATGTGCAGACCTCTGGGAAGGAGCTTTTCTGGAGGCTCGAGGCAGCTCATTGCCATGGGTCCAGCCACAGGACCTCCCTTGGTCTCAGACTTTAATTTCGGGATCGATGGGACTTTCTGCAGCAATCTGTGCAGCGCAGACAGACAGCAAGCAGGGTTCCTTTTCTTAGAAACGTTAGAGACGTTGAGTCAAGCTGAAGGTTGCATCTGTTCAACGAGTCCGCGTGCTGAATCTCAGCTGGCGAGCTTTGAAATAAACCCCCGACTTTGTATTTGGTGCCGGTGACTCATCCCATCAGCCCGAATTAGTCTCGATTCATTGCAGACTGGAGCAGACCACGCCACTTTCTGGAGGGGAAGGGAGAAAACTGCTTTACAGTTTACCTTTTGGGGCTTTTTTTTTTTGTTCTTTTTTTTTTTTTTTTTTTTTTTTTTACACAAATAGGTCAAACACACGACCTAACCAGCAATTTCGATCGTTATCTTGCTGTGCGAACTTGGGGGTGGGCTTGGCATCTCCAAAGGGCTAAAAGCACTTCAGCAGAAATGATCTCGCCAAAAACCAGCTGGATTTTCCGATGCCACATCAACACCTTCCTCGCTCTCCGGGATTTTCAGCAAAAACTTTAAGTATGCTTTGAGTACTCTTAAAGGGTTTTTAAGTGAGCTTATTGCCTCTTCTGCTGCTGTTGGGAAGTTCTTCCAGGCTCTCCATCCATTAGGAATTTTATTTCTAGCCTGGCCATATCCAGTTCTTACTCATTTTATTAGCCATTGGTGTCTGCTTTAAATTTAGATGGTTTTTCTCACTTTGGTGTTTCTCTCAGACAGATGGATGCTGAATGTCCAGGTACGTTCGTTCTCTGCTTTAGCAGATTTAAAAGCAAGAGACCTTTCCCTGGGCTGTTTATAGCGAGCACTGTTACCAGGTTTAATCCTTAATTTAGGACTAAAACCCCTCCACACAGGTACATACCGGATGATCTTTTTCAAATTTGTTAATTCTTCTCATTTACATTTTTTTTTTTTCTCTGATTGCTGAAAATACCTGAGGCCATGAGAAGAGCGGCCGCTGTTGGGGACGGTGTGCTTGGTGCTCAGGGGAGAGCTGTTGTGCTGCAGGAATCATGATTTAATCCATCTTCCAACACGCTGCCCTCCCCAGAATCGCTCCCTCGGGGGGTTTGGGGCTGGGGGCTCGGGCAGCACTCGCTGCC
>NW_010146358.1:2372-2641 GCF_000699245.1 Pterocles gutturalis
CTCCTGCAAGGGGAAACGTCTGCCAGTGCAAAAAAGGGGAAAAAACTATAAAAGGAGAACAGAGAAGTGTATGAAGAGAACATGTATGAGTTTCGCTCCTGAAACCAGCAAGGAGCCTGTTTCTCTGTGTTGGGATTTAGCATCTCGAAAGCCAGGCTGGGCAGTGAGTCGTTAACTCCTCCGTCCTTCGGGTGTATCTGGACTTCATCACAGCCCGCGGTGGCTCCGGCCCGTTGATCGTCCTCACCGTCTCGCCAAGGCGGAGAGCC
>NW_010146358.1:2790-3549 GCF_000699245.1 Pterocles gutturalis
GTGTCTGAGCACGAATGATCCACTCCAGGCTGGTGCTGTGCTGGTGGCTGGGTGCCCGGGGGATGCCGTGATGGGGATGGGATGTGCGGTGCCCCCGCATCCCTGCCCACAGCAGGGGCTTGGGACTAGATGATCTCTAAGGTCCTTTCCAACCCCAACCATTCTGTGATTCCATCCCCCTGCATCGTCCCTGGGTGGGATGATTCGCAGCCCCTGGGAGTATCCACCTTCTGTGTTCCTGGGGAGTGAGGGGCTCAGGAGCAGCCTGGGTGTGCGGTGTCACTGCCCCGCTGCAGCAATAAAACCAGCTCCAGAAGGGAGACGGTGGCCTATTCTGCAATGATATAAACTAGGTCAGTGCTGTCAGGTGCTTTCAGCTCTGCCTTGCTTTTACTTTAAAAAAAAAAAAAAAAAAGGAAGAAAAAATAAAACAAAAGGAGAAAAAAAGGAAGAAAAAAGTGAAAAAAAAGGAAGGAACAAAAAAAAAAAAAAAAAGAAAGAAGGAAGGAAGAAAAAAAAAAGGAAAAAGAAACTATAACCAAACCTTCCCCCCAGCCAAATCAGCGATGTTCCAGCTCTTTGTGTAGTGGATTTCGGTCACCAGCACGGGGCCAGTTTCCCTCAGCTGCCTCCTGCAGATGCTTTAGTGATGACCCACAGCTCAGGATTTCCATGGGGGATGTTGAGCCAAGGAAAATGATGTGAGAAACCGCGTGGTTCTGAGCAGGCTCCATCCCCGCTGTCCTGGCTGTGGCAGGA
>NW_010146358.1:3837-5029 GCF_000699245.1 Pterocles gutturalis
CACTTTTGGGCATCACTGGGAGGATGCTGACACCAAAGCCCCGCAGCCCATCCTGTCCTTCGGCCATTGCTCCCTCCGGTGCTGGAGGGGTGCCTGGAGCAGAGCGGGGGGCTGTGTCCCCCCTCTCCTTCCTCTGCCCCACAACCATTTGCACTGTACCCTGGTCACCAGGACGCTGGCGTGGGGCTGGGACTCTGCTGCCCAACGCGGCCACAAACCTCCCGCTGGTGCCTTGGCCACAGCACCGGGTGAGGGGCAGGGTGGGAGGATGCTTGTACAGCGCCAAGAGATGCTGCTTCTGCGATGAGACCTTCGGGTCCTCTCCCATGCGAACGAGGCATCCGCACGGCTCGCGGTTTGGGCAGAGAAATGTTTGTTCCATTGATCGTGTTTCTTCCACTGCATGCAAGTGGAGGCAGAAGGTGCTGAGCAGGGCAGGATCAAGCTGCTGCTGTCTCTCATCTGTTATCGCCATTTGTTTAATTATTTTTCATTATTTTAATTATATTTTCTTTTTTTTTTCCACCACCCCTTCTTTGCGCAGTGGCTATACCAATACTTGAGGCTTGAATTGTGCAAAGCGAGATTCGGGTTAGGTGGCAGGAGAGCTTCCAACCAGGCAGAGCAACAGCGTTCCGGTCTTTGGCAAGTCAAAGCATTTCCATCCCCAGGGGCCAAAGAAGGAGTTTATTCAAAACACAAATAAATTAAAATAATCTGTAAGTACAGAAAATCTGGCCCAGGGGAACAGGAGTGAGCGAAACAATCTGTCCCAGACCCAGCAGGCTGTTTGCTGGGATATTTATAGGATGTTTTGGATTTTAAAGGAAGAAATTGAAGCCAAATCGTGCTGATTATTGCAAAATGTGAGCTGCTGTTTGGGGAAGAGCCTGTCACGGGAAGGAGGGGAAGAGCCAGTGTCGGAGCCAGCTCAGTGCGGGGAAGAGTGTGGGGAATTGAGCATTTAGAGGAGTTCTGCACTGCAGGGAAATAACCGGATAATATTTTTGAATATTTGGGTATTTATTGGTCTTGGCAGCTTTGGCTGTGCCTCTTTCTGCCCTTCCTTCTGGGTGTTGAAAAATACGCTCTGCGGACAGTGTGTGGTGATGGCAACGTGGGTTATGGGATGGGGAAGGAGTAAATCCCAGGGGGGTTCCTCTTTGTGCCCATGTCCTGAGGGGAACCCCAG
>NW_010146358.1:5122-14039 GCF_000699245.1 Pterocles gutturalis
CCAGCGAACGCCCAGCTCTTAGGGGGGGGGTCAAAGCTTTTGGAGCGGCCACCATGCAGCCCCGCGTGCCCCCAGAGCTCACAGGGGTCCCTCCCCACTGACGGGGGTCCCGTCCCTGCTCACGGGGGTCCCCCTCGCTGTGTTTCAGTCTGGACGCGGGTGGGCCATGGCTCAGCTGGAGCTGCTGTGGGCGGCCGCCGCGCTGATGCTGCTGGGGGCCATCGTCAGCCTCTGCGTCAAGTGCCAGCTCTCCGGTAAGGTCCTGCCCGTGTGCTCCTGGGGTCCTGCCCACAGCCCCCGGCTGGGCTGGGGGGTCACACCAGGCAGACCCTTTCCTCTTGGGGTGTCCCCTCCGGGTTGGGTCCTGCTCAGGCTCCAGGAGCTTTGCCATGGTGGGGATGCTCCCAGCAGCTTTGCTGGGGAGGGTCTCTGCGGGTGGCCAAGGCGCAGGTGGGGGGAAGGACCCCCCAGCCCCGCAGCACCCCTTCGGTGGGGGTGATGCTGGGGGCTGCAGAGCTTTTTCCATGAGTACCGGGGGGGCTTTGGGGCACCCCACACTGGTCAAGTGTACAAATCCTGGGGGGCTCTGGGGCAGGCACAGAAGAGGCTGGGGGATAAATTCGTATTTATGTTAAATATAGAGAGTGGGGTGAGCACCCACCCCCCCAGGGGTTCAACCACCTCTGAGCGCTGGGTGGGCTTTACTGGGGGAGCACGGCTGCAGCTGGGGCTCTGGGGACAGGAGTGGCTGGATTTGCAGTGTCTGGTATAAATACTGTGCTTTAGACACGGTTTAAAAAAAAAAAAAATCCAAACCACCGGTGCTGCTCGCTGCATCCTCTGTCCTCTCGTGCTCCCGGCTGGAGAAGTTTTGAGAATGTGTTTTATTGTTTTATTGGTCTTTCAGGTCTTTAACTCCCAAATCATCCTTTTCTAAGAGCTTTTTTTTTTTTTTTGCCTTTTCTTCCAGCGACCAAGCGAGCGAAGCAGCCGAGCGAGCGGAGCAGCCAGTAAGTCTCCTTTCACAGTCGCGTTTCTCCCCCACACACCTCACCCAGGGTGAGACCCTGGCCAGGGCCGGACCCTCTCTGTGCCCCACCATCTGCGTTTAGATAAAACAAAACAATCCCCGAATGCCACACGCAGGGGAGCGCGCCCCAGCCCGGGGTGACGCCTGTATAAAGACTAATCCACAATGAAACCAAAGCTCTGACTGCAACGCCGGTGGGTCATTAATGAGTTGGAAGAAGGTCTGGGAGAATTGGAAGGGCGAGTCCTTGTCCTGTTGCCCACTGAGATGAGGTGGAGAGGTGGGAACTTCATGACAAGCCCTGACCTCGGCTGTGCTGGTGGGACCCTGGGCCAGGGCAACCACCGACCGGCAGCACCGGCGGTGAAGGAAATGCGATTGTACACACGCACGCCCCTTATTTCCTTCAGCAACAGACAAACCACAGCTTGATGACAGAAAAAAAAAAAAAAAAAAAGCTGGCTTGTAACCTTTGTTATAAGAGCAAATGTGGTGCAAAGGGCTCTGCAAAGGCCTCCGTGGGGTTAGCGGTTTCCTTCTGCCCCACTTGCCCAGACCGGGGCAGGGCTCTGGTGTGGTCCATCGCAGACGGATGGAAAAGCCGGCGCAGACTCCGTCCCCCGTGGGTTTGTACCGAATTGTCCCGGCTTCTTGAAGTTTATACCTGGATGAGGTGGTTTGACTTGAGGCTCGTGGAGTTGGGTGCTCTTTTTTAGGGGTCTGGTTTGGGTTCGTTTGGCCTTTTTGTGAGCAAAGTGATTTAACTGGATATGTCTGCAGGCTTTGCAATGACGTCCTAGGAAGAAATTCTTCACTAGGGAGAAATGTTTTCCTGTGTGGGTGGTGAGGCAGTGGCCCAGGTTGCCCAGAGAAGCTGTGGATGCCCCATCCCTGGAGGGGTTCAAGGCCAGGCTGGATGAGGCTTTGGGCAACCTGGGCTGGTGGGAGGTGTCCCTGCCCATGGCAGGGGGTGGCACTGGATGGGCTTTAAGGTCCCTTCCAACCCAAACCATCTTGTGATTCTATGATTCCTCACATCCTCAGGAGCCTTGGGCCATGAACAGTGGCTGGGGCAGGGGGTGACCCGAATGAAGGGACACTTTTGGGGTCTCAGAGTTGCCAAGTGCCTGCACGCACCTGCAGTAGAAGAGCTGTTGAATCCTGCTGTGCTCTGAAGAGCAGCCCCGCTGTTACCCAAAAAGTAAAGAGGCTGTTGGGCACATGTGTTATTTTTTTCAGGTTGATGTTAAGGGCCCTTGGGAGGGGTGGGGGGCACAGCAGAGGGGCAGCAGTGGCATTTGAAGCCATATTGTGGGTGAACACCCACTTTTTTGTGGGTGAAAGTGCTCTTCTGGCTTTAACTGGTGCATAAAGTGTCAGTAGGAATTATCCTGAAGGATGTTTTCCTCCTCCTGGGTCCTTCCCTTAGCTGGTGTTGGTCCATGGCTCACGTGGGTCCTGCCCGACCCCCTGAGCGATGTCCGTCGGCGTTTCGCCAGCCCAGCACAGAGGCTGTACTCTCTTCCCTCCATGCACCAAACAGGGGAGGGCTCTTGCATCTATTTTCCTTTTCCTAGACCCCAAAATTCAGCTGAGGTTGTGCCTCTATTTTTTGCAGGTTCGAAAGCCAGCAGGGGTTTGAGGTGATTCGCTCCCATTCCAGTGAGTACGACCGTTGCGCGGGGCTCCTGCCTTGTGGGGTGGGGGTCCTGCACGCACAGAATGGGGGGGTAACGATAAAAGGGTCACCTGGAAGCCAGGCGGGGAAATTATACGAGACCAAGATTGTCAAAGCCACCTTAGATGCTTCTAGGGATGCGAATTCTGAGCTCTAGGAAAAAAATCTCCCTTCGCATTGAAAAAAAATCACTAAAGGGACGTGTTTGGAACCAGCGCCCTGGTAACTGGGGCTCTTCAAACCGACCTGTGAAAACGACGGTGTGGGTGAGCGCGAATCGATCGTGGTGACTCAGTTATCATCGCCCTCTCGCTGCTTCCTGTGGCACATGGGGTTAGGTGCTGACCTTTTGATTCCGATCCTGAGACAAGCCGCTGGCGGGGTCTGCGTGAAATGTCGCCGTCAGCAGACGGGCTCTGCGGGGCCGCTCCTTCCCCGGGTCCAAGCCCCACAAACCCCTCACGAGTCTTGGCTTCAGCCCACCCCGACCAGAGCTGATGGTGCTGAGCGTGGGAAAGGCCCCAGATGGCGTGGGTTTGGGGAGAGCAGGCAATAAGGCAGCAGCTGGGACTGTACATTGCTGTGATGCATGTTGACCAGTGGTGCGGTCAGACACCAGGTTTTTTTCCGTTTGTTTCCCATTTTGGCCCATTATGTGCTTTCAAGGAATGACTTGGCAGCTGGTTTGGGATGCGTTAGAAAAACACCTGCCAGTGCTGGGGAATCCGGTCTGCTGGATGTTCTGCGCTCGTTGAAATATTTGCTATAATAATTAACATCTCATTTTGTTCTTAGCGCTAGGTGCAAGCCGAAGACTGGAACAAATTAAGGAACCTGAAAACTTATCAATAGCAAGGTAAAAAACCCAACCCAAACCTAGAGCCGAGGTCGGATGAAATTCACCCAACATAGGCTAATGTTCAGGATTTGGGGTTGGGTTCTGAACCCCACAGAGGGGCTATACGTACTTTATTGATGGTCAATAGTGGGTTTAGGCTGCTTCCGGATTTTCTTCAGTCTGACTGCGTGCTGCTGGCAACCATTTCAATGGAAGCCAAGGAAATAGCTGTGGCTGTACATAATAGGTATGTCATGGAAAAGAAACCACCACTCTTTGCTTATAAGCAATTTGACACAAGAAATCCCCTTCTCCCCATCACCAAAATCCCCAAGAACTACGCGGCCACAATAACTCTGCTGCCATATCCCAGTGTAGTTATTCCCATCATGGGATCTGACCCCAGACTCTTCACCTCCCGTTGCTCGACGTGTCTCCCATTATAACCCCACAGGGAGGTTCCACAGATGCTCCTTCTGGCTGGGTCACTGCTGGGGTTTGTCACCCCTGGAAAGCTTTGCTCAGACCTGGAGTTTCAGCTGCCTTTTCTCTCTTTCAGGAAAACCACCGAGGAGTTCAGTGCCTCCTGCCGTGCTGGATACGGTGAGCATCTCCCTGGGACGGGCACCGGTTCAGTGCTCTCTCCATCCATGCAGCTGCAAAATCCATAAACGTGGGTGTTGTAAATGTCGGCTCGGTTGTGTAGGTGCCAGCTGGGAGCTCCCACTGGTTTTGGGAAGACCGAGCACCCGACAGGCTGGTTCCTCACTGCTGGACCCCGGGCAGGGCGTGGGGTGGGTTATCCTGGAAACAAGCTGGGCGATGATCAAATTCGCTTCTGGGATCGGCACCTACCCACGGCGCTTGTGGCGGGTCTGCACAGAGACGCTTAATGAGAACTAGTGTGGGTCTGGGTTTAAAATCCAACTCATCCTGGTACAGCTTACCAGGCATAGTATCACAGAATGGTTTGGGCCCGAAGGGCCCTTAAAGCCCATCCAGTCCCACCCCCTGCCATGGGCAGGGACACCTCCCACTAGCCCAGGTTGCTCAAAGCCTCATCCAGCCTGGCCTTGAACCCCTCCAGGGATGGGGCAGATTATTTAAATTATCACCCCTGCCTATCCCACCACCTCTGCCCTCAGGTCCAACCTCGCAGCCGTGTCCACGGCCCCCAGCACAGAGCTTAGCGGGGCAGAGCTGCAGACGCCGCAACACTCGGTGCCTCCATCACCGAACCGCTCCCATTGCTGAGCCTGAGCCTGAGCCTAACGTGCCCCTCCGTTTTTCCTCAGGGAGCAGGACCGAGTCCAGATATCGGAATTTCCTGACAGGTAAGTGCTGCGGCCACGTGCGTGGGGAGGGAAGGCTGCCAGGGTGATGGGAGGTCAGGGGGGAGGAGCGCTGGCGCGGAGCTGGCACGGCCGCCTGAGTTCATTCAGCTATTGCTCTGTAGGACATGCACTGAGCTGATTAACAGCTGGAGCTGGGGGGGACGGGATGCTCATGAGCTCCCAGCTCCCTCCTGGGACAGCGGGAGCTGGCGCTTTGCCCTGAGAGGATTACTGGCATGTGGGGCTGTGCTCTCCTCTCCTGAACCGGGGGGGATATTCCCCATCCCCGTGCCAGCTGGCGGGTCTGTCTGTCAGGAGTGGGGAGCCCTGGTTTTCCCAGGGGCTGCCTCCCCCTCCTCCAGCCCTGCTCGTGGATGGGCTTCAGGGCCGTGCCAGGGCTTTCAGGCTGCTGGGAAAAGAGAACCGTGAAATGGTTGGGGTTGGAAGGGATCTTAAAGATCACCCAGTGCCACCCCCTGCCATGGGCAGGGACACCTCCCACTAGCCCAGGTTGCTCAAAGCCTCATCCAGCCTGGCCTGGATCCAGCTGCACGGGGGGATCTGCCTGGCCACGCTTCGGGACGGCGGGTTGAGTTTGTGCGATGTGGGGTGCACTGATGGCAAACCCTTTGTGCTTGCAGAGGACTACCTGCGAGGAGATGCTGCCTACGTGTAAGTAGCTGGTCACTGCCACCGGTGCGGTCAGCCAGAGCTGTGCTGGTCCAGTGTGCCTGGCTCTCCCGTAGCCCCAACTGGGACACCCTGGGGCTGTCTGGGCAGGAGGAGCTAACGGTGGCTCTTCTTCCCGCAGGGAGCCCATCTCTCTGGATTACTACAACTGCGCCCGCTTCTTCACGCCACCCATCGGTAAGGTCTCCCCAGGAGGAAGAGAGGTTTCATCTCCAGCGCCAGCCCGGCTGTCCACGGCTCTGGGGAGCCGCCGAGACTTTCCTTGCCCCAGTCCGTGCATTGTTGCCATGTGGCCCGAAGCAAGTGTGGGGCCAGGAGACACGGTCATTAGGGAGCCGTGGGGCATGAGGGATGCCCAACCGTGGATCAGTCCATCTGTTGGCTTTGATGGCACCAAACACTTGGTTCTTGCTCTGTTTCATCTGCGGGCAGCAGCAAATTGCCCATCGCGGCAGGAGTGTTCACGGTAATGCAACCGTTTGCTCACAGCCCGGGCTGGTCTGGGTGAGGGGGCTGCGGCCCCTCGGGGTCCTGCCCCGGTGTGTGGGAAAGGGCTTGTCCTCATCTCAAAGCTTCTGCCAAAGGGACACCTTCAAATATTTAGTGTGCTTGGTTTATAGGCAAGCAAATGAAGGTGGGATGAAATCCACCACTCCCTTCGAACTCACCTTTTCACGGCGTGTATTCCATCTGCAAAATGATTTCACCTCCCTGGGTGCTTGGCACTTCTCTGTGCTGGCTCAGACATCAATCGATTTTTGTCTAAAATGAATGTCAAAACAAGAATCCCATTTTTTATTTAAACAGACTAGAGGGAGAAAACCAAAAGATTTTTTTAAAAAAGAGAAAAATCTTGTTTACAAAGAAAAAAAAAATACCTTATTTTTAAAAAAAGGAGGGGGGGAGAAGAGAGAGAGAGAAACCTGAATGTGCTGACATGAATGGTTTTGTATCCCGTATTACTTGGTGCCGGTGCTCCCGTGGGACAGCGATCGCCTGCTCCCACTGCACTGGGGATGCCCCATCCCTGGCTCAGAGCAGGACTGTCGGTGGTTTTTTAGCTAATGTGTGCCTGGTGGTGGGGAGCAGCCCCCTCCTGCAGGCACTAAGGGACCTCCCCAGGTCACCTGCACTTCCTGAAGCCCTTTGTCACCTTTCTTCTCTCCACCAGAGAAAGAGGAGGATTCCCATTCCTACCAGAACGTCATCAATGGGGTGTCCCATGGCTCCGACAC
The DNA here is from genome assembly GCF_000699245.1 of Pterocles gutturalis. NCBI lineage: Eukaryota > Metazoa > Chordata > Aves > Pterocliformes > Pteroclidae > Pterocles > Pterocles gutturalis. The sequence continues at coordinate 11,928 of NW_010146358.1, forward strand.
GGGTACGTGTGTGGCTGTTGTGGTCCCTGCGTGTGGCACAAAGGTATCTGGAAGCATGGAGAGGGACGGTGACCTGCTCGGCCGAGGGAAACCCTCCTCGCTCGCGGGCTCAGCTCTTCTATCGGCTCCGTGCTGGCAGAGCCAGGGTGCAGGGGCTGCTGTGGGTGCAGGGCAGACCTGGAGCATTTCCCAGGAAAATTCCTGTGGTGATGCCATACCGGCCGAGAGCTCACCTCTGAGCTGAACCCTTTGACTCGGAGGTTTCTGCAGCAGTTCAGGAGCTTTGGGCTCTGCGTTGCTTCTCTAGGTCTTTAGCCTTGTTACAGCTGAGATGGACCGTGGTTATAGCCCCAGCTCAGGCTTCCCACCGCGCCCAGCCCAAGAAGGCTGCAACCAGTGAGCCGCTGGAGGAGGATGTTGGACCCCAACGTCTGCTTAAGGGCTTCCAGCCTCTGCCCTGGGATGTTGCAACCAAAATAGGAAATTGGTTTGGTTTCCTCCAGCGAATTAACACAACGCTTTCTGTACTGCTAAAGCCTGCCCTGCGCCTGCCCGGCTTTGCACGGAGCGATTAGAGGAGGCAGGAGCACGGGGACAAGTCTGATCCCCATCTGTGCCTGCGGATAGCTGGGCACATGGTCAGGGCTGGAGAAGCGATGAGGCAGCGTCAGCAGTTCTGGGCAGGACGGCGGGCGCCCGGCTGGAAACTCGGCCACGTGCACGGGGCGGGCGGGTGCAGCGGGAGGAGGGGGTTTCACAAACGTCCATTTTTAGTTCACGTGCTGGTCAGCATCATCCTGTCCAAACTGCTCTTGTCACAGATGATGCTCTAGACTACGAGAACAGCGCGGCCATACACTTCTGGAAACTCCAGCAAGCAGAAGGTACGTTCTCAGCAATTGGTTTCTATTTAGGGAAGGGGCTCATGGGTTCCATCACGCTAGACCGGCACAGACCACGCTCAGGGCAATGCAGACGTCTCCTCTCATCTTGAGTTATTTTTTCCCCGATCATCCATGACCAACACCTAAGGCAGCGTGCAAATTGCTGCACGCACTTGTAATTGAGTGCGGCTGTGATGGGACACGGTGCCTCCAGCACCTGAAAGGCCACCGTGCAGGTGGCTGTCCCTAAACCCTGACCATGGGATGCCACAGAAGAACGTCACCCTTCATGTCTGATATCCTCTTAGGTTTTGAAGCTGCCCTGGTGCCAGCTCAGCCCTGTCATCCCCCAGACACAGAGCCGTGCAGCGTGCACCCCGCGGGTCAGCCCGCTGTCCTCAGGGGTGCACATTTCTTCTGGTCGGGGGTGCGTGCTTGTTAAGCTAACCTTTAAACCATGCTTTAATCTAGCGTGTGCCTTCCTGGGAAGCGTAGGGGTAGTCTGGCCTGGGAGACAGCGGTGAGTGCGCACATAGAGATCGAAGAGCTCTCTGTCTCTGGCGTGGAAGCTGCCGAAACAAACTGTTAGCGTGCTCTCTAGATTAAATCTAAGTCCGGCTCTTTGGGCTCTGAAGAGCCAGCCACACTCGCTGCTCAGAGCGTTTGCAAATTTGCTGGGACTGTTTTGAAGCCCCTTCAAGGAGACCTTGACACTGTCACCCGAGGTTTCTCAGCACCGAAGGCTCAGTGTTGGCAGGACACACGGTGCCTCTGTGGCGTGTTGGTGTTTTTAGCTCAACCCGCTCACCGGCTGGTGCTTCCCATCCTCGCCCGCAGCTCTGCAGCCCGACAGCCTGGATGAGGAGCCCGACTACGTCAACACGGCGCCTGTGTCAGGCCCTGCCCCGCTGGCAAAGCCAAGGTAAGAAGAGCAAATGGCTGATGGATTTAGTTAGGGGTGGGAGGGTTGTGTCTGTGCCACAGGGAGCTTGGCTGGAGCTTTGCTCTGGGGCCAGCCGGTGCAGGAGCAGCCCGCTCTGAGCCGTGCCGCGTCTCCAGCTCATGCAGACGGTGGAGATAAATTTGTAAAAGTCTGTGTCCCAGCCCCAGCGCTGCCCTCCTCCAACAGGAACTTAAAACCACTTTGGAGCAGCCCCGGGCGGCACTGCCCCGTGGTGCAGGCAGGAACCCCCAGACCCCGCCGGTCCGTGCCGCACGGAGGCTGAGC
>NW_010146358.1:14051-14368 GCF_000699245.1 Pterocles gutturalis
GGAGGGGTTCCCGGGGCCCCTGCCTGCTCTGCCACCACCGCACATCCTGCCCCCTCTATCAGCAGCAGCCCAATGCTGATGCTAAAGAATCACTCGAGGCAGTTAAACTAAAAGATCATCTGGGGAGAGCTGCAGGAGAATTGCATGGCGCTGGGTGAGTGGGTGACAGAACACGGTGTCAGCAAACACAGGGCAGCACGTGGAAGAAAAGCAGCCCCGGGTGTCCCAGGGACAGGGACGGGTTCTGCACGAGCTGTTGCGGCTCAAAACGGGCTCTTGGAGGCTTTGCGGAGAGCTCGCAGTAAATGTCAGCTGAG
>NW_010146358.1:14390-26473 GCF_000699245.1 Pterocles gutturalis
GAGGGAAATAAGCCACCGCTGTGCTCCCGTGGAGATCTGTCGTGTCTGTACGTGCTGGTTGGAGGGTGTGCTGCTGGTCACCCTGCTCCCGGCTGGACTGGGACTCCAGGTGGGAGAGGGACTGGGACCAGCATTGTTTCCTTGTCAGGTTTGCACCCTGAGACCCTCCAGTGAGATTGTCCTTACGCCCCGTGCTGGCAGCACCAGTTACAGGGTTTATATTCCTCAAACTGGGCACCAGCAGTGGGCAGAGCCCTAAAACTGGATTTTTCTGAAGCTGTGCAAAGTATTTAAGATTTGTCCTCAGCATGCCCAGCGTAGTCACCCATGTCACAGCGTTTGCTTTGAGCTTCAGCAGCCCGGCAGCTTTAGATCAGACACAGACCATCTGGGGAAGCTGCGCCAAAGACAGTTTGTGCTTTTTGGTCGAGGATTTGGTGTCACCCATGGCACACAAGTGGCTTCCCAACAGGACACGCACATAGTCTGGCTGGTGGCAAACACAGCTCAGGCTGCCGGACACCTCCTCCTGCCACGGAACCCCGCTGCTCGCCACGGACCAGCACCAGCCTCTGCTGGGATGCAGCCAAACATCCCGTGGGAGCCCTGGACTGAGAATCTGGCCACAGCGGTGCCTTGCTGCCAGGCATCTCTCTTGGCTTGAGCTGGAGCAAACCAAGAGAATATTGTAAACTGGGCTGTGTCAGCTGGGGCTGCAGAGGAATTTGCTCATTCTCCCCCTTGGGAGGTGTTTCTGGACTAGCTAGGCATCTGAGCATCTGGAGGAAGGAAGCTGGATTATCCACGAAAAATTAAATGTTCTAGAATGGTAAATTTATAAGCAATTCTGCATTTATTCCTCTTCCACGGAGAAATTTCAAGGCAGAGGGGATTATGTTTCTACGCATTAGTCCCAGTGTATCCCGGCTTTTTGCTCTGATAGTGGCTCCGTGGCACTGAGCGCCCCTGTTTGTGCCAGGGAGGGTGACCCCCACATTCAGAGCTACAAGAGGAGCATTCGGTCCCGAGAGATACCCAAAAGGTTTAGCAAAGCTGCTGTCATGACCACGCCTGGTTTGGTGGAGAGCAGCGATCAAAGCAGCACAGGGGCTGCCATAAATCCACCCCCAAAGTGACAAGTGATGCTGGGAAGGCAGAATGGGGAGGAATAGCTGTCCTGTGTGGCACTGGTGATATGGATTTTTCTGGGAAAACCTCCAGTCATGGCAAAATGCTCTTGTGTTTGTATGAACAAATAGCTCCTGGGAAATTAAAGTTGCTGATGTGCTTTTTGCTGTTAGGATGATGCCGCCGTTACAGCCTTTGCTGGCAGAGCAATGCTGTAAAATCCCCATGTCCAACCAAAAACAGCCAGCAGAACCTCCCCACCCAGGGAGGGGGAATCCAGAAATGGGCTCCTGGTACCTCCACACCCTCTGCTCCGCTCGGGGATCGTCGTCTGGGAGCACGGCTGTGGCTTCTGCTCAGATGTGGACGCTTTGTAGTGTACCTCGCTACTTGTCCCCAGAAAGAAAGTGTAACGGGCAGCAGAGTTAGGAAGTTGAAAGCAGGATTAAAAGTCAGTGGACTCACTATTTTTTTTTCCCTTCTTTTTTTCAAGCATTCTGCACAAAGTCTGAAGCAGTCCTTTGAGCTGTAAGAGCACACCCAGCGAGCACACACAGGGGGCGAGGGGAACCTTCCATCCCCCGCGGAAATCTTCTCCAAGTTGTGCCCGAGTTCCCGAGATCACGTCAAAGGGGTGCCGCTGGAAGGAAGCGATGCTCTGCCTGAAGTCCTACAGAAATCCAACTGGAGAATCCCTCTGCCCGGCAGTGACAACAGGCACGCCGAATGCTCATGATCCCATCTCACGTCCCTGCACGCCTGCCGGGGGAGGATGGCCAGTCCGCGCGGTGTTTTCTCCTGTCAGGGGTGAAATGAATGTTTAAATTGCTGAGCGATAATGCAGGAGCTGCTTAATTCGTCAGGGTGACTCACGCAGGGTGGGATTAAATGGAGGGATTATGTCCTGATGCAGTTCCTGTGCTCTCCTGCAGCAGCGGGTTCCTCCGAGAGGCACGGGCAAGGCGGAGGTGGCTTCACAGCAGCAGCGCTGCTCTGCGCTGAATGAGAAACCAACCTGCTCATTAAGCTAAAGAGTAAAGAGGATTAAAGCCTCGCCTTACCCACAGCTTGTCATTCGCGGTGTCCATCTGTGGCAGTTTTCCTGGTGTTTCAGTGTCTGTTTTATAACAATATAAACACCCTGCGAAGGGCTGAGGCAGAGCCACCATCCTTGGAAACCGCGGCGGTCTCTCAGCATTGCCGCAGGAACATCAGCCCCGGCCGTGCCCCTTGTCTCTGGAGCCCCGATGCACAGATCTGGCACTGTTGTACCACTTATTTATTAAAATTGAAAAGCCTCTGAAGAAAAAGCAGTGTTTATTGCGGTTTGCGACGATGCAGATGTTGTCTGCGCCGTTGGGCGAGACAGGCTGTGATGGGAGGATGTGAGATGATGCGGAACGGTGTGCGGGATCTGATGGGGAGGAGATGTTGCTCCTTAAAAGCTTTCTCCCTCCAAATTGATTCAGAAAACTGTGCTTTGAGATGGGACACAGGCCCACTCAAGTCTCCAGGACTGTCAGGGAAGTGGAGGTAAGGGTGAGCGAGCCCTGGGGTGGGAGGATGGGATGTCGGTGCTTCCTGCTGCAAACAGTTTGGCTGGATTTTAGCAGAACCCCTGGGTGGCCACTGTTCGTGCAGCTGAACCGGCGGGTGGTTGGGAGTTTGGCTTAGGGGAAATACTGTGCGGGGGGTGAGGCAGTGGCCCAGGTTGTCCAGAGCAGCTGTGGATGCCCCATCCCTGGAGGGGTTCAAGGCCAGGCTGGATGAGGCTTTGGGCAACCTGGGCTGGTGGGAGGTGTCCCTGCCCATGGCAGGGGGTGGCACGGGATGGGCTTTAAGGTCTCTTCCAGCCCAAACCATCCTGTGATTCTATGATTCTAAGATTTACTTGTAGCTCCTACAAATGCCTTTACTCCTGCTTCCACAGGACTTTTACGACAGAGAAAATCTCGTGCGCTTCAGGGATGCACGCACACAGGGAGCTACAGTTGCTTTCTGCTCGCCCCAGCTCCTCCCAGCCCAGCTCCTACTGGCATCCTCCATTTTCCCGATGTTTCAATGCTCTGCAAAAGGTTTGCACTGGGTGGGGAGGACATCAGAATCCTAGCGAGCCTGGAGCAGACACAGTGACAGCTCCCAGACAGGCCTGGAAAGGAGGAGATGCCTTCAATACTGAAATAATGTGCCCAGCCCTCGCAGGGCCATGACATTGTCCCCTTGGTTCATCCTTGGTGACTAACTCGCACCTGAAGAAGCTCCTGTGTCCTGTGAAGTGCTGCAGACTGGGGATTTCTTGCTGGAAGGGAAGGGCGAGCTCCATTTTCAGCGATGTGCAGCGATGTTAACACCTCCTGGTGATTCATCTCGTAACCCAAGGGAACCATTAGATGATTAGGAGATTAGCAGCAGTAAAAGATCCTTGGCACGCACAAACAGATCCAGCTAGAGAGCTCCCAGAAAGTTCTAGCTGTTAGGTGAGTGTGCGGCCAAAACATTAAAATAGATTTACTGGTTTTGCTAAGCAGGGAGGTGGATTAGACCAATTAATCCTGCTATAAGGTTCCTCCACCGCCAACATCTGAGTGCGGAAGGTGCAGAGCCTCAGCAGGCAGGGCAGGAGCTGGACACGGAGCATCTTCCCTCCTCGTACTGGGAGTCTGAGCAAACCCCCTGTGCAGTGCTCCAGAACAGCCAGCTGGAGAGGGGTAAGTCCCTTCTCAGCTTTGTAAAAGGACTGGAGTACCTTTCAGCCAGTGATCTCATTACGCTGGAAGACATCCAGGGACTGTTACGGGAACCGTCACCAATGTTATGAGTCTTGTTCTGAAACACCTTACATTTTTTTTTCTTTGCAACGAGTGAGTACGTACATGTGAGTGTGTCCACTGATGTGTTGTCCTTTCAGGACTCGTTTTTAGGTGTGCAAGGATTTCTGGTGCTCACCCAAAATCATCAGATCCTGTGTTGTCTGAACACAACGCAAGGAGAAATGACACCTCCCCTGGGTCCCAGTATCTCTTTCCTCACACTGGGTATGCAGCCAAGTGAGCAATTCGCTTCCTGTTTTCAGTTTAAGACACATTCGAGAAGTAGTTTTGGCACCACTGGTGCAGCTGTGCAATGGAGCCGGGAGCCTTTGCCAGCTGCCAAAAAGCAGCAGCTCTGTGCTCGGAGAGGGCGACCAACCGCCTTTGGTAGCACAGCCTGTGCTGGTGGCCTCTTGGATCCACACTGTTCCTCTTGTTGGGAAAAGTGTGTAGGATTATGTCCCTCTGGTGCTGTAGAGGATTAGCCCAGAAAAGAATCGGCTCCAAACTGGAACTGAAAAAGCAGCTACTGAATACAGTCAAGAAGAAAACCAGTTCAGTCAGGCAGGAACAGAACTGGGAGCTGCCGTGTTTCTCACCCTTCCAATGCAGCAACAGGGAGGGATGTCCAGTGGGGTAAGGACCAGCCTTTGGCGCCCTCCTAATACAGGGTTCGCTGGTTTATGAAACTCCCGCAACACCTCTCCCTTCCCTGCTCAGCACTGAAGATTTAACTAGAAAGCAAAGACAGAGGCTGTGATGTACAGCCAAAGGAAAATTAACCCACTCTTTAAATGTGTGGGACAAAAGCTGCGATCCTGTGTCTGTAGAGAACTCAGCAGATTAAGCCCCTTCATACTAAAGCATTAGTCGTATATTTTACAGTGTTTGTGCTCACAGTGCCGATTCACTGGCTGGGACTCAAAAGCTAAGCTCAATAAATATCTAGTGAAGGAAGAACATACTGTATGACATTATTCCAAGAGCTGTTTGCTTTATTCTATTTGGGAGCGAGCTCAACTGTGTCTGTGCTTTAGCTGTCAATTAATGTGCTTTCCTGCATTTTGAATTAAAAAGGGTTGTCTGCAGGCTCTGGCAGGGAGGCTGCAGAAAGTCTTGACAGGGCAATTGATGATGCTGCCAGTGCTTGCTGCTGAAACTCATCACACCTGTGCCTGAGCCAGAGAAAGAGGGTGTGACAGCCCCTGCTGCAGCGTGAGGGACGGTCTTACGCTGCCAGTGAGGATCAATTTGGCAGCTGTGGTGTGGGCAGCTGAGTAGTTGGGGTGGAAAACTTCAACAGAATGGGGAGAAGTGCAGCCACCAGTGAATTGTACCTCTACCATGCTCTGACTGCTCTAATCAGCATGTACTTAAATAGATTTATTCAATGTATATTTGCCTTCACTCTGCGTTTCACACTTTATTGCTCATCCGCACTGGCAAGGTGGTTTCCAAAACCAAACAGACAGGAAAGCATGGTGCTGTAGCTCTTTTGTGTGCTGAAGTGAAGTGACACTACCTGACCTGGACAGCAAAAACAGGAAAGGGAACTCAAATGCAGAGCATCCCCAAATTTGGTAAATTTTTTACAGAAATATCCAAAAGAAACAGGTGGCACCATTAAAAATGTGTATATGTTTGGTGAAAATATCTTCCTGACACCCAGCACAAAACCAGCGCCCAGGAGCGGCACCTGCTCAGCATGCCTGTTAGAACTTTATGAAATTCCTTATTTTGTGCAAAAATTTTTCCTTCTTGGTCTCAGAAAGACCACCACTCATGACCAGGCTTGAAGTGTAATCACTAACTACAGGATTCAAGTTTTGTCTCCTGCTCTTAGGTCTCAGTACCGCTGATGTAAGCAGTTTTGCTGAGTGCACAAGACAGACCTCATACCTCTGGACTGTCTCTTCTACCTCGGTTATACAACAGGTAAGAGTTCTTGGGTTAAAGTAGTTTTTAAAGCTTTATTGGTCTAAATTAAAAAAGTACAAAACATTTTTACAATGGAACCTGGTAATTTTTCTCTAATTTAGCAAAACCAAGGGACTCTTTGCACGCAGAATTCAGGACGCACACGGAGCTGCTGACCTCGCGCACCAGGGCTGCACTGGCCCGAACGCAGGCTTCTGCGCAGGGAAACATCTAACTCGCTGCAGGGGCTGCGGTCTTCTGACACAGCTTGGCCAGCAGTCCAGCCATTTGTAACAGGGAGTTCACACCTTCTGCTATCCTCATATGGGTGTATCCGATTTCCTGGTGATAAAGACATTGTAAAATCCCCTGTTCGCTCCCCCAGTTTATGTATAGTGTGACTAATGACTACACAGAACACGGCCCTGACTGCTAAGAGACCAGCTTCAGAGTCACGTGAGCTTGAGAAGCGTACCTACTCACATAGACCAACTAGAATGCCTTTTTTTCTTCTTTTTTTAAATCAAAGCCTGTATTTCCCCACTTTCTTGGTAAGGAGCCAGGTGCATAGATCTGAGGATAGGTTTTAAATCTGAAGAGTGATTCCATTACCCCAGTTTACCATTTGTCAACTGGCTGTTAATATCATTTAATATTTTACTACCTATCGGAAGTATGCACTTAACAAAAGTTCTCAAGGAGTTATCTGAGGCTTTGATGTAACTACTAAATTCAGCCAGCATTATGTTTGTTATTAATTCCAGTTGATCACTAAAGTGACTTTTAGCACTCCTATGGGTAGTTAGACTTCAAACTCCAAGTGACCATTCTAACTGACAAACTGATGATGCAGAGTGGGAAAGAAATCAGTAATAAGAAGTTAAGAAATACTTTTTTGTACTAATATATAGTAAACCTCAAACAGAAAACCCTGAGGCTGCCCCTGTATTCAGGATCACATCCTCTTCTTAAAAAGGCCAAAAAGACCCCACCTGGAGCTAGGTCAGTACTAACCTTGATAAATTCCAGTTTCAGATATTCTGGCATTTGAAAGGTTTTACACACACGGAAGATGTTGCCAATCACATCTTCTGGAGCGTATCCAAGTCGCCACAGGTGGGCAAGAATCTGTGTGGGCAAGAATAACCCTACATTTATCTGCAAAACTTATCAGGTGAGTCAAGCATATGCCTTGTTGGAACAGCTGTATATAACTGCATGTACTATTTATCAAATGATTTAACCTCAATTGTTGAGCAAGTAATTTCAATACAGCTTGCTGTTTTGCTTTTGGCTTATTTATCTGAACAAACCCCTACATAAAAAGGGACTTAACTCATCAATTCACCTACATGGTATTGCCCTGATCTTAAAAAACAACACACACTGTGAATTCCTCAAAACAAACAAGAATTCTGTAGAGAAAAAGTGTTGGTGTGTGCAGACACAACACATGAAAACCAACCTTGTACGCTTCATCAATATTTGCATTTATGCAGTGCTGTATCATTTCTTTCACAAGCAGAGGATGAGGCTCGTCACATACCTGCAGCAAAGAGAAATATTGCACTTCAACATATTAGAACGCTCTGCATTAAACCCCTGGTATTTTCACCAAGCTTCTATACAGCTGAAGTACTGAATCAGACACATTCTATAATACAGATTAAATTTTAAGTAATCTGACTTTTCTGGTAACACAGCTACCCTGCCATGGCAGATTCAATAGCAAGAAATGAGAACACCCAAGTAATAGATTCCAAAGTTATCACTGTGAAATTTCCCAGCAGTTACGTGATCCGTGTGCTTTGAGAGAACTGGAAAGCCACAATGTCTCAGAGGTGCCATTAGGGACTGCGAGGCTCTCTCCCTTTTCAAAAGGCACACACACTTTTTTACAGCCTAATGCTGTAATTGCTACCAACACAGTGCTGGCTGCAAACTGGCCAAGTGCTTTCAAAGGCTTCAGTATGTGACCAAAGGTCTCACACAGCCGTAGTGCTAAACTTCCAGCATCGCTGTTTTACACTATTACTAACCTTAAAGACATTTTCACTGTTTATAAAGCCAAATCCAGAATATGTGGACTGTAAGTTGTTTAATGCCTGTGAAAGAAAAAATAAGACTTCATTTATTTTCTGACGTGCTCTGCTTCTCACTCCCCTCCTCAGGGTGACATACACTTTTCAGAAAATGAGGCAAATAAGCAGTTTGCAATTAAGTGAGAGAAAACAGTATGCAGACTGTGTCCTCCCACAAATTTGGTATCCAGTTCCCACCAATTCACTCTTAAGGAGGAGATCCACCCTAAAACCCCACAAAACCAAATAGTTTAGTTACTCTTGTGCCACAGGTCACATCTCCTTTGCTTTGCCTCTCCAAAGATAGAAACCCTTGAGAGCCACAATTCAAAGGTTTTTTTGCTTTCAGCAGAAGCCATTGTTTGATTGCCTTTCTTCTTTTACCTGTCTCATATCTCCCTGGGCTGTGAAGATAATGGCTTCTAGTCCATCATCTGTATATGGTACATCCTCTTTCTCAACAATTTTCATTAGCCTCGCAAGGATTTGTGAATCTGTCAGCTTGGTGTAACGCAGCACTGCACACCGGGATTGAATAGGTTCTGAGGACAGAGACACGTAATGAGCATTTCCCTCCTTTCTCAAAAAAAACCCCATTTGACTTCATCTTGGAAGAAGATAATCTCAGCTTCCAACTCTTCATTTGTCTTCTTTTAAAGAACAGGTCAGCTCCAGACAGAATATAGCATCTCCTTAAGCATATACAATTGTTACAGTCCTTCCTTGAGCCCAGATGCAGTACTTGAGTTTTCCCAGATATGTGCAAATATACATGGAAGCTCAGCTTCTTCTGTTCTCCTGGATATTCTGAATGTCTGTGTTTATTATTGCTAAACAAGAAAGTCTAAAGGTCTACAATGTGTTAGCTTGTAAGCAAAGTTTTATGTTTCAGAAAGCAGGACAACAAAAGGGATTCAATACCCATTATCCAATACACCAAACATCTTAAACTGCAGCAGAGTTGGATGGAGGTTAAGCCCAAAGTATAAGAAATCTGCTTCTGTAGTCATGCATAGCACTATCCATCAAAACCAGCCGTTCAGAGGGTTCACCGGCTACACAAATATACTCTTATTAGCTGGATGTACAGGTGGTTTGATTTTTCAGAAGTACCATGGTTTCTTGCCACAAGCAGGTCCAAGGTATTTCTCACAACTGCCTTGGAAGTTAGCCAACAGTATGGAGAACATACGACAAAAACTCCCAGGGACTAACAGCACTTTACCTATGATTTTGTCAGAGGCATTGCACGCAAGCGCAAAGCGCGTTGTTTTGGAATAAATTTCCATTGTTCTTCTCAATGCTTGCTGTGCTCCATCTGTCATGCTGGGAGAGAAAAGAGTTAGGACAGATTTTGCCCTTCACTGACTTACAGGTGCAGCCTAATAGCTATTTTTATACAAGCTTCAGAGTTTACTGATATTAAACAGTACTTTGTAAATTACTTGATATTCTGGCTTGATAAACTAAGCAGCTTTTTCTAGTCATGTGAACAAATCACCCCTCAGTGCAGGTAATCACCAAGACCTCTGTAAAACTAACGTGCAAAATTAAACCATTAATATGCTGAAGAATATTGCTAAGAATGCTACGACTTATATACAGGTGAAAGAGAATGTCCTGTTTTCACCCAGTGAAATTGTCTACGTAAGCCAGGTTCTTTTCAAAAAGAACCAGTGAAATGAAAGATGCTCTCTCATATTCAGCTGAATCCTGAGGTCCATCTCCTTTGAAGCAATGGCCTCTGCTTGATATGAGTAATCTCACAATAACACTGTTCAATGCATATTAATTTCCTAAAAAAATAATTTTTGATAGACTGATAGAAATATCTAAGACTGTCCAAGACAGCAGCTCTGCTGACAGGACACACAAAATGCATTTCACATAGAAGCTGAAGTTAAGAAAAAAACAACATACCTGTCTGCTTCATCAAGGATGATTATTTTATGCCGACCTTTTGGGAGTGTGACCTTCTGCTGGGCAAACATTTTGATTTTGTTTCTCACAACGTCAATGCCTCTGGAACAATAATTGAAGTGATTCATGATCAGATGGGTGAAATGGACTTTATTCAGCAGCTGCAGTGGCTGAAGCACTCCTGAGCTCCCTATTCTCCCACCGTTTGATCCTGCCCTGTCAGCTGTGCCACTGTAACTGTTGTGCAACCATGTTGTAAGCCAGACTGCCTAACTAATTCAGATGTAAACACCAATGTTCCTCATTTTTGGAGGCTTTGAAAAAATAATTTAACAGTATCTGTATATATATATATATCAGTAATCTTACATACTGCCACAAAATTACTTATGTTTGGCAAAATGTAAGAGTAATAAATGAACAAAGGCAGTAACATTTAATACTGCTTTGCCAGTACTTCACACAGCTACATCCACAGACCCAGCTGTAACTCACAAGAGTTTAAGAAAAATAGCTGGACAAACTGCATCACTTTAGCATAACATGGGTGCTTTCCTTCACAGAGTCCCAACAATACAATTTAAAAAAATTAAAAATTAAGCATTTTACTTTTTCGTGAGTGTTGTGATGCTATAGCTCTTCTATAACTGTTATTAACAAAGGCAGGTAAAATGTATTGTACTCATAAACAACCCTCCAGTAAATATCCTTAGAATACTTCTGGATGGCTCTGCTACAGAACTTGGGAAATATAATCAGCCCCTAGTGCTTGATCCCTGAAGTAGAGTCAACGTCCTCTACACACCTCACACCCTTATCTTCTATTTTAGTCCCCAGCTATCCTTACAGCACTAGTTTCTATCACTTCACTTTTTTTCTATAAGCATTGAAGAGTCCCATTATGAACAGCTTGTTCACTTTTCATTCTTAGGAGGATCTTTATGAATGCAGGAAGCCTAACTCTTTAAAGTAAATCCAGGAAAACAGTACAATTATGGATTCTGCACTCCATCTGTTTATATTTTTGGGGTATGAAAGTATCAAGTTTATAAAACACCAAGTAATAATATCTGTGTTGATACATGGACATCAAAGATTGCCTGACTTTTAATTGGAAAAACTGCATTAAAATAAATACTAGAGGCCTTACTATAGCATTAAGCCCATCACACTGGCCTGAGCTGATCTAAAAATAAAAGTGGATACTTGCTGCTTCATTAAAAATTTGATAAGGTCTGTCATTCTTACCTGTCATTTGAGGCATTCAGCTCCAAAACAGCATCCTTTAATGCAGGACCAAGCAGAGCACGAGCCAAGCAGAGGATACTGGTGGTTTTACCTGTTCCTGGGGGACCCTAAAAATGCAAAATGCACCAATTGCTGGTAAGTTTAATGTCATTTTCTGTGCTGTACTCTTTACAACACTCCCCAGTCATGACAAACAGCTGCAACAGAGGAACTGCAGAGAGAACATGAGACAGGTTGCCTGAGTTCAGGATCCTGCCTCCAACAGAGGAGAGAAACGCTGCAGGGAGAAGCACAAGACAGGCTTCAATAGGCACCTGAGGGCCAGGTCAGTTTTTAACAGGAAGCTGTTCACTATTTGTGTATTCTGCCAAGATCAGTGCTCTGTGACCACACATCAACATCCCTCTCCCCCATATATTCAGGCACAATGCAAATCTATACTGGGAGGCTATTCTGGCTGGATTTCTGAAGCCGGGACCGACACAGTGAAATACAGTACAACACAATACTTACAGCAATTATAATATTTGGTACGTTCCCCTCTCTTGCAAAGACCTAAGAAAGAATAAAAATTAAAAATATTAAATAACAAAATACCGGGAACAAATTGTTTCCAATTCTATTTGAATAATGAGAAACAGAGCTACGATTTCTTCCCTCCTGCTTTCATTTTTCAACCTTGCTGCCCTCATGTTGGGTTTTTTTTATTGAACTGCTAGAAGTCAATCCCTAGAATAACATGGAAAAACTTAAAAGCAGTTCAAATCCCACAGGTCTTTAGTACTCTTGCCTTCCTTCGCATCTGTTTTATGTTTGCTAGTATGAGCTTCCTGTTAACAAATACTGTGTTCACAGACTAATGTGTCAAAGAAAATATTTTTCTTCCAGAAAAACATTATGTTTCTTTCTGTTGTTACATGAATTATGTTTATTCATTGAAACAATGTTACTATAACAGCTATATATATATATATATATA
>NW_010146359.1:0-8856 GCF_000699245.1 Pterocles gutturalis
GCTACCCTCCTGCCAACAGGAGGAGCTCCCCCAGCGCTGCCCTCCTGCCAACAGGGAGCAGCCCCCCCAGAACCCAACAAAGGCCAGGGAGGGTCTACAGCAAACTGCAGCCAGACAGAGCTGGAAGCAAGGAGGCAGCAGAAACCTCAGGGGCAATGCCACACCTTGTCATCCTGCTGCCACCCCAGTTAGTCACAAGTCTTACCACAGAGACTTAATCACCGTTAGCATACAGGCCCTGGAGCAGAGGCGGCAGCTTGTGGAGGACGCTGCCCTCAGACCAGCAGGGAGAGGAGAAAGCCCTGGGTGGTCTCAGCCTTCACCTCCCCTCTCTGCAGCAGCAGCAGCCAGGAACCACCAGGCACAGCTTTCCATCAGAGCTGCCCAGAGTGACAGGGGCTGGTCCCTGCTCCAGCCTCACGAGATTCCCCACAGTTCACCTCCTGGAGCAACAAAGGTGGGAAAGCGGCAGCATCTGGTTACAGTACAGCAGGAAGAGAGCTCAAAAAGAAGAGCGCGTTCATTGGAGGTTAATACAGGAAACCAATTTCAAGGGGAGTGTGTTTCGGAGAGAAGCAGCTGTCACAGCTCCTGCACCTCATGTCGGAGTTACAGCCCAGTCGGTTTTATGTTTTCTTCTTTAGCTCCTCAAATCTCCGAGAAAGATCATCAAAGTCAATGTCTTCAGAGGCAGAAGAGTTGGTGCCGGCAGATGCTGTTGGCAGCGTATCTGGCACGGACGGCAATTCAGCCAGCACAAAGTTATCAACAGTGCTAGGAGCTCCAGCTCTTGGTTTAGGAGAAGGCTCTGGCTTGGGCCCAGGCCCTGTTTGGAGTAAGAGAAATATCATTCCACCTCATTTCACCTCACCATCGTGACCCTCTCACCAAGCCCAACACAGCCACACAAAAGAAAGGCTGTTCTCCCAAAAAGGGTAGCGCCAATGTATTCCTCTGAACAGGACCAGTGGTCGCGCACCTCTGACTGCGCGTAGGCTCAACGGGGAGAAACACAAGGTTTCACGGTTATACGGCTGCACGAGCCAGGGCAATCTCCACTGGTGACCCCATCCCAGATCCCCCTCCACCGCCCACAGCCAGCTGGTTGAAGCTGAAGCTCCCACCCACCGACACTGGCTGGACTGCATCGTGGGGATTCAAAGCCCCAGCTCTCTCCATTCCAACACCCCCTAAAGACACAGGCAGGCACCCCACGCTGTCACAGTGAGGCACAGCACCAGATCCAGTGCCCCCACAGGCCTATCTTCTTCCGCACGTGTCGCCAGTGCTCCCCCAGGACTCCACCAGATCACTGGAAATCCTTGATGGATCTGGCAAGGGTCCGCTTGCTCTAAAACCCTCTCTGCCCTATCAAGTGCTAGAGATAAGGAGTGCTTTCAAAACACACAGAGCAGACTCACTGTACAAGGCAGGAGAACTCTAACAATCCCATCACGACGCATGAAGCATCTCGTAAGCCTTTAGGCAGATGGACCCCGGGATAACAGCTCTCTGCTCGCCCTGCTCTGCGGTACGCAGCCCCAACACTGACACCAATACAAACCCACCCACCCTCTCAGTGCTCACTTCTCTCATTCTGTCATTTCTTCATTTCCATCAGAGTCCTCTCCAAACTCAAACCCTGCTCTCAAGAGGTGTTGAGTTCCACACGTTGGTCCCTACATGGAAAGCTCCCTCCCAGGGACACAGGGATCCCCAGCTACCCACAGCCCCCGGCCACCCAGGGTTTCCCATGCCTCTTGCCATACTCACCAGCCACAGGCGCAGAAGCGTCCTTGTCGGCATTAGGCTCATCAATCTGTAAAAAGACTCTCGGTTACTACAGCTCCTGCTCCTACCAGGCACAGAACGACGTGGGTGCACAGGCACTGCTCATGGGCACACCCAAACTGCTCACACACACACCCCGCCCCTCCCCAAGGAGGCAGACAGCCCCAGCTTCCAGTGCACTCGAAAGAATCTGCCTCTTCCCAAGAAAAGAAGGCAGTGCTTTGACTTTCCCTCCCTATCAACCCAAGCAGCTTCACTGGCCCTATTCTGGGACTGGATAAACAGAGCACATCCACTAGCAGGTCTAAAATACTCATCGAGGACATGACTGGGAGAAGGCTGTCCTCTTTATCCACATAATCACAGCTACTGCTTCCATTCTTTCGTAAAAAATAGTCAGGTCCTCATAACCAGGACCAAGGTACAACACAACCCCATCTCAGGTCTTGGTCCGCTCAGGACAAAGGCCCACGGCACGGTTGGCTGTGCTGGTGCAACTCCTCCTCCCCTGGGGGCTGCAGGCAGTGCTATCTGTCCCTGCCCCCCTAACAACTCCTGCATCTGGGCCTACATCTCCTGCACTCACGGCCTGCCGAGCCGCTGGCACAACATGTCGGCACACACGGGTGCTTGGCTACGCTCACCCCTACTCGGGGTACTGCAAAAACAAGCAGCATGTCACTGAAAGCAAAACGAGATGCATGATCGTGAACTGCAGCAACAAGAACACAGACAAGCACAGAAAGAGAAGGCTCCAGCCTCTCCTCCATTGTCCCCAGGGACTGAGAACAGTCTGGAAAAGGAAGAGTGTTTAAACACCAGGTCAGCCAAAATGTTCATCCAGGCTCACTATGATTTAGTTCAAAAGCCATCACTAAACAGACTGAAGGTGATAAACCCCAAAAAACCGCTGAATTTGTGGACTCTGCTTGTTAACTGTTTATCACCATTTTAACAATGCAGTAAAATAGATCTTGGCTTTCCTCTGCAGCCAACACACAGCAGAATGAGGAACTTCTCCTGTCCTGGGTCCAGCTGGGATAGGGTTAATTCTTCGCAGAAGCTGGGAGTTGGGCATAGCCGGATATTCGATACCATGCTGACGTCATGCCCGGGATATAAGGGGAAGCTAGCCGGGAGAGGGCTCTCTTTTGTGAAGCTCGTGGTGGTGAGATTTTCATTGTATCAGTGTTTCCATTGTACTCTATATCTTGTCTTATTGTTATATTCTTCTTTCTTTTGCTTTCCTCGTGTGGTATTATTAAAAAATCTGTCATTATCTCAACTCAGGAGGTTCCACTTTTTCTTATTTGCCCCCATCTTACCGGGAGAGGAGTGGGGGGGGGGGAGGCGGTGTTGCGACCACGTGGTGGTGGTGGTCCTGACACCAAGACATCTCCTCAGGTCATTCTCCTGTCACACGCACTCAGTGATTCACCACGCCAGTAAGCAATGCCAGGCACCACCAGGCACCACCCCAAAGCTCCTATGGCTGACAGCAACATGCTTCACCAACATTTGCTTTTTCCACTGCTACAACTACACTCTTTGTGAGGTTCCCTCTGCTGCCTACAACAGTGATTCAGCCCAGGCACTTACAGATTCGTATGTTGGTGGGGCTGCTGGAATCGGTGGTGGATGGATGTTGGTGAAAGGCTGGTAGGTCCCCACTGGCAGGCCATTGAAGTTTTCCTGTAAGGAGAGACCACTGTCATGCACCAGACTACTCACCGAGGACACAACACACCCACAGCTGCTATGGGAGTCAGAGAGAAGCAGCAGTCTACAACAAATGCAGGCAAGTATCCAGCCTGGTATACTTCATACTTATTAGGAAGAGATTCTAAAGCACTGAGTCAGATGTAGCCACCTGGAGCAGCCAGACCCAGCTAACACGACTGTGGGTTATTCTAAGAACCCGCATGGCCAAACGCTCCTTCCAAGGCATTAGAAGCACATGGGTAAAAAGGGTAACACCCTGCCTTAAGCACACCTGAGCTGTTTCTCCTGAGTGCAGTACTGCAAAACAAGGAGGTTGTCTCTGGCTCACTCGAGGCTTTCTATTACCCCTACTTGTAACACATCAGTGCCTCAAAGACCTGGACTTGGCACAAGTCCTCAGCATGTTTATGCCTGGTCCTTCAGTCAGCTGATGATACGGGGCCCAGATTTTCCACAAAAACACTGCAACATTGCTGGGACCACACTAAGACTCCAAGCCGTCCCACTTCTCTGCCGCTCTCCCGTCGACACGGATATCCTGCAAATGACTGAACTCAGAAAACAGTGCTCTTTTCAGTTCCCACCTCACAACAAACCATTTCCCAGAGCCACTGGCCTGGTCCCCTCCCCTTGTAGGTCTGAAGGCAGGGCACTTGCCCATTTTTCTGTGCTGTTCCCACCCCACAAAACTCACCTGATCTCCTTGACTGAATCTTGGCACACTACCAGCCTACCAACTTCAAAGTGCAGCTCTAACCCCTGGTCAAAAGCCTGACAGTCAGGAGACTGCCTCAGGAGTTAAGTCTGGACTCCTCTGTTCCCTGAAGGCAAAGAGGGCTGGCTGGAGAACAGGGGCAGGAACCTCCACAGTCCAGAAGCAACATGAAGCTTCAGCTGCAGTGCCAACCGTTTCCATCCCGTGCAGTCTCATGGCAACCTAACAGCCTTCTGACACATCAAGCTATTGGGTACAGACACTTCCCAATCAGCAGGCACAGGGCTAGGCACGACAACCAGAGTCTTCCACAGAAAAAGGGAACGCTCAAAGCAAAGGCACTTACCTTCGGAGGCGGGTAGGAGAAGGGTGGATTTGGTGCTGGCATGGGCATAGGCATCATCACTGGCATGGGCACCAGCGGGGCTGTGAATCCACCACCTCCACCCCCTCCAGGGCCACCCTTTGTCACATCGTCTGTGAATCCCACATCAATCAGATCTGCCTCTCCACCTGCCGGGGCTTCAGCCTGGAGAGGGTGGAAGAATTCTGCTCACCAGCACATCCCTATTCTGATCACAGCCCTCTGAACAGCGTTAAATGCAGCATTTGTCACTGGGCAGGATGGGACAACACAACAGGGACACAACACAAGGACAGAACAGCCAGCAGCTGCACAGCGATATTCAGAAGAATCAGAAAGGGAACCAGACTATACCATGACTAATTGCAGTCACGTGCCACAGGGCTGTAGGAAGGAGCAGGGATCATGCTGTGCTAGGGCTGTCTAGAAGATACCAAAGCACAATTATGACTGAGTTTGCTGCAATGCCACTGCCCTGTGCTCTGAAAGCTGGCACTACACTAACGGGACATTTCTGCTCCAGTCTTGCAGGTGCCTCACTCACCATCACCACTGAGTCAGGCTCATAGGGCACGTTGTAGTTCTTGGCAATCTCGATTAGGTATCTCTCCACCAGAATCTTGGGCGGTGCCTCCACGCTCAGCTTGTGCATCAGCTGGAACACAAGGGTGCAAGAGACGCTCAGTGGGACCAGGGCAGCGCAGCACCCCACTCTGTCCCAGCCAGGGCCACCCGGTGCAGAGAGCACTGCACAGTCCCGGGGAGACCCTCCGTCCCAGTGCAGCACTGCTGCCGGGGAGGCTGCAGGCAACCACAGGCCAGGGCTCCCTGTGCTCAGCTCCTCTCCATCCACAGCCAGCACGGCAGGGCCGCACTGGCCAGGGACCTCAGCACCATGCTCCCACACTTGCAGGGCCTCCAGCAGTGCAGCTGGCCCACCCTACTCTGCAGTGAGCCACAGGCATCAGCCACTGGCCACAAGAAAAAGGGGCAGAAAGCCACAGGAGATGTGGTTGTTCTGCCAGCTCCAGCTGTCTGCAGCTGTTCCACCGGTTCATTACCCTGTCGTTGACTGTCCCGATCTGGTTTGTGCGGCACAGCTTCCCGTACTCCTTGCTGTACTTGGCACACAGCTGGTCAGCAACCTGCAGGAGGAAACAAACTCTGGCAACGTGCACACCCTTGTCTTCCCCCACTGCACGCTGCACACCTGCTGTAGCCCCTACAGCTGCCCGCCTCCCCTCTCCTGCCCCCCAGGTAGCCCTCATTTCTGCCACTGAGCACCCCAGCCGAGCAGCCTCAGCCATTCCTGATGCCTCAGGGACACCTGTACTTGGGTCTCCATTTCCAGAGCCCATAAAACATGTCCCTTGTCTTAATGACACAGTCACGGACAAAGGCTTCCACTAGCTACCAGCAGCGTCGCCCCCACCCTGCACGCGTCACACCCCTCAAACAACCCTACTCACAATCTTCAACTCAGCCACTTCTGACTGGAGCCGTGGTGCAGCCCAAATCAGCGTCGACACTGCTTCTGCCAGGCCAGAGTCCAGCTCCCTACGGACAAGAGAAGACAAGCCTATCTCCACCCCAAGCACCCAGTCTTTACTGCCGTCAGTCTGCTTAGCCTAGAAAACCCCCTCCTCCATGCTGGACTCCAGAGTCTTCCCTGCCTGGGGAAGAAAAGGTCTCTGGAGGCCCTCAGACAGCGAGACAAACAAGTGTCCCTCCGTACCCGAGGCCTGCCCCAGCAGTACCCTCCCTGAGCCCAGCGGTCCTGGCCCCTCTCCCACAGCACACCCTCCAGGCTGGAGCTTACTTCATGGACTGAATCAAGCCAAAGCGGGCTAGCAGCAGATCACAGTAAAGCTCCAGGATCTCCATGGCCTCCACAAGGTAATCTTCACGGATGATGTGCTCCACACGGATCCTGGCACGCTCATCTTTCCCGGCTGCCAGATAATCTGCAATCTCCTTCCTCGCCTTCTGGGCCAACTCAGCTACGGCACACATCCCCAAGGCCAGTCACTGCGCTGGCCGGGGCTGCTGCCTCCGCACCCGCCCGCAGTCCCCACCGCACACAGAGCCACCATGAGCTTCTCTTGATCTGTCATCGAGCCTCTGCAGTGCAAGACACCGAGCTGTGGCTCTGCGGAGCCCTTGTGCCCAGGTCCTAGCACACTAACTCACAGCAGAGAAGGAAGTGGGCTTTTAGCTGCTAGAAACACTCCTACACCTTCAACTTCCCTCAGAGTCAATCAGAGCCATGGATCTTATCTGTGTCTGGGCAGGGCAGGACAGCCCGGGTGGGGAGAGCCTCCCACAGCACCCAGGAAGCTCCCCACCATGCTCTGGGTGCAGAAGGCCCAGCCAACACCCCCCCCCGTCAAACCGTCATGTCCCTCCACACACAGCCAACAGCTACCACCCCATGCACCCCATAAATTGCACCCCAACACCTGCCAGGAAGGGGGACAGGGGCCACACTGTGGCCAGTCTGCTTCTCTAGGTACCGCCACACCAGGGCGGACTGCATGGTCTGCCAGGCCACTCCATACTCAGCCCACGGAAGCACCCTGACTGCAGAAAAATCTTCTCCTCAAGTCTCCTGAGCCCCAAAAGCATCCCAGGTCGCACCTGCCCCCTCAATACTCACTCTTCTTTTTCTCCAGCAGTTTGAGTCGATTGATAACAAGACGCAGGTTTACTCGCAAGCGCTCAGCCTTGAATCCAGAGCCCAACATGATAAACAATTTCTGTGGGAGAAGAGGGGAAGGTCATTGGAACCAGGAGCTGTCGGTCTCACCAGCAGGACAGCAGTCACTGTTTTACTTGAGGGAATAAAAAAACCCACAATTTCTCCACACACACAGGTACAGGCCTGCTATTCCTGAATCTGGTTATTTACAAATGACTGGACCTACAGCACTCATCACTCTCTGTCCCACTTTACAACCCTGTACCTAACCAAGGCCAACAGGTAACAGAAGCTCTCTGGATATTCCCGCTCTGACATACTGAATCTAGAGCCCAGAAACAGACGTAAGATGATCAAAACTGGAACTACTGCACAAACAGGAACATGGTTAGAAGACATACCCTAAACCAAGAAGTTAAAGGCCTGGGTCTATGTACTCTAGACAAGTGACACTAGTCACTGATGTGAACACCAGTGTACAGTAAAGTTTTCAAATGTCAGACAAACATCTACCAGCAGTGCTCTAGGAAAATATGACTGTGCTTCAGTTCAGCAAGCCAAGCTGACCGAGTTGGTATTTGGAGGTTCTGTTCAGCCCTAGATTTTGAAGAAGCCCAAGGGGAAAAAGTCCTCAGATTTCACAATAAACAGCACAGCTGCTTCAAAAGAGGAGGGAAGAAACCCATGTCTCAAAACACCACCTGCAACAACTATCACACAGTCAAGTCCTCTCTCTCTCTTCATATTACTTCATCAATAAAACCACATTTGTAAAGAAACATAAAAGTCAACTGCAAGAACCAAGCCAACCTCTGTCCTACTAATATGCAAGCTGTAAACCAGCTGTATGACTAACCCAAGGACTGTACAAACTAAGGTGCTAACAGTCCTGTCATCAGAAGGAAGAGTTGCCGTTCCACATTCCTCACACTCTTTCTGCTTCCTGAACAGGCTCTGGCAATTCTCCAGCCTCTCATGAGACAGTTCAGCTCATTAGTCCTGCAGAAAACTAACTCAGAAGATGCTTTACTGTGGTATTTTGTTATGCCAAGAACTATTCATGAGAAAACCCTTCCTTAAGTGTTATCATATAGAAAGACCTTGGCTTGTACCTGAAGGACACACTGGAGCTGACTCTTGGGCAGTGACAGCATTTTGTGTATAACTAGTGCTTTACAGAAGATCTGTCACTATCTAGACTATATCCAGTTTATTTAGCTGATCTGCTCGTACATCAATAGTTATTTCAATGATTCACAGAACCAACCAAGCTCAAAAAACATTGCTACAGCATGCATGATATCAGTCCGACAGCATGAAAAGTACGTTTTGCCCTTCTGTAACTAGAACATACTCCTACAACATTGAAATAACTTTACAGCACTGCAAGAAACAGCCTCAGCATGAGTTGCCACGTCTCATACTGTATAAGTACCTATTAAATAATTATGCTGATGAACAACAACCTGTTTTAACAGGCTACTTCAATATAAAGCCGTTCTTTCGCAACCATCCTGCCGTCATCCTAAAAGTTTTGTGGTCCCCACATCACGGTCTCAGCCACAC